>NC_083099.1:113610763-113910763 GCF_949774975.1 Lagenorhynchus albirostris | reverse complement strand
AGAAAAGAGTAGAGGTAAATTGTTGGTAGAATGAGAACGTTATACATGTAGGGAAGTGAGGAAACTGGATCAAAGAAAGTTAAAGATTGGGAAACAGAGTGATCCTCAAATTTGGGAGGGTTAGAATACAGGTAGAATAAATGGGATTTGATGCAGATAGTAGGAAAGCTATTATCAGTTCTTGAGTGGAGGAAAAGCAAGACGTTAAAAGTGCTTAAGGAAAACTGCTGCTAAGTTAGTGCATGCTGTAAAGAAGGAGAGACTTGGAACTGGTTAGAGTAAACTACATCTGCCAAGTCTGAAAATGTCAGGGAAAGGTCAGATTTTGTGTGGTGTGTGTGTGCGTGTGTGTGTGTGTGTGTGTGTATGTTTCTTATATGTAGTGGTTTTAAGAAATGTCAAATGTGATCTTTTGTTCATCCAATACAAATTGAGAATGTTAACTCTGCTCTGCATTCAATAAATAGATACTCATTTCTATTCTCATTTATAGATAAGGAAATTGAGGCACCGAGAATTTAAGTAACTTGCCCAAGGCCACACAGCTAATAAGTAGTAGAACTAAGTTAATGAAGATGACTAAGGTATCTTCGGTAGTACTGTCCACCTTCGAGTACATTTCACACATAGAAATACAGACAAACACAGTATTTGTTATGATAAATTCTAATGGGATATATTCATAGTTGTTTTTGATCTGCAAAAAAATATATATTTTTTTGTATTCAGGCCAAATCAACTGTGCGGGATTTTTTTTTTTTTTTTTTTTTTTTTTTTTTTTTTTTTTTTTTTTTGCGATACGCGGGCCTCTCACTGTTGTGGCCTCTCCCGTTGCGGAGCACAGGCTCCGGACGCGCAGGCTCAGCGGCCATGGCTCACGGGCCCAGCCGCTCCGCGGCACGTGGGATCCTCCCGGACCCTCTAGGGCTTCCCTGGTGGCGCGGTGGTTGAGAGTCCGCCTGCCGATGCAGGGGATACGGGTTCGTGCCCCAGTCCGGGAGGATCCCACATGCCGGAGAGCGGCTGGGCCCGTGAGCCATGGCCGCTGAGCCTGCGCGTCCGGAGCCTGTGCTCCGCAACGGGAGAGGCCACAACAGTGAGAGGCCCGCGTATCGCAAAAAAATAAAGAAAGAAAATAAAGAAAACCTTCCTTAAAAGCACTCTAGATTGGCTATTCTGTTTTAATCTTAATTTGAGGCATCCTATGGATTCCCTGCATGCCTGTAAACATTATTTTGACAATAGCCAATGTCTGAATCTCCTTGCTGTCTGAAGACCCCTCAACAGTCGACTTCATTATCTCCTTTCTTCCTGCTAGTTATTGGAAGAATAATTGCATCACAACCTCCAACTGACAAATGAATAAGAAGCCAAGGCCATTTGGAATGTCAATTTTTCTCTAAAAATTATAAAATAGGCCCAAGCATATATAGCTTCAATAAAAACTATAAAACTGACTCCCCCTCCAAAAAAAAAAACTCAGCCAGGATCAAAGACCATAGGTCTGAACTTCATTTCATTATCAAACCATCAGCTTTGCAGTTCTACTTCTTAGCTGTTTTCTGTGGTCCAGGAGGTGGGTCCTTGTCAAGTAAAAGGCAATGGAATAAAAATGTGTTATCAAAGAGACCTGTCTGTCAAAAACAATAAAATTAGTTAAGAGTATGGACTCTAGAATAATAAACTCATTGGATTTGAATTTCAGCTCTGCCACTTATTACCATATGCTCTTGGACAAATTATTTGAATGCTCAAGGCCTCAGTTTCCTCATCTGTAAAATGGGAATAATATCTCCCTAATAGAGCTGAAGTAAGACGAAATGAGTTAATATATGTAAACATAGTTTGAACAACTCCCATATGTGGTTCTGCTTTATAAGAGTTAGCTGTTAGTCATTCACTGATCTCACGCCACTTTAAGACTCTCCCATGTCTTTAGCCTCTATTCACAAGAAAACTTCTTGAAAGAGTGATCAATAATGATGTCTTTATTTCCTTTCCTCCTTTAGATGTTTATCCTATTTCCCATGACTACCCTTCCACTAGAACTATTCTTGCCACAATCACCCATGGCCTCCATGTTGCCAAATCCAAAAGTCATTTGGGATCCATATATTATTTAACATCTCAGTAACATTTAACACTTTTACTCATTGCCTTCTCATTAAAACACTGTTTTCTTGGCTTCCAGGGGATCGCATTTCCCTGGGTTCCATTTTGTTCAGTGACATTTCCCTCTCAGTCACTTCTGACTCTTCCTTCTCAACAAATAAATCTTTGAGTGCTGCAGGACTAAGTCCTTTTTCCATATATAAGCTCATCCTAGGCAATCTCATACAACTTGTTGACTTTAAATAGCATCTTTCTGTGTTTACTCTGTATTTATGATTCCAGCTGTGGACTCTAGCTCAGACTTCTCCAATGGCCTCCAGACTCAAGCTAGAAAAATCTACATGCCTCGTTGATACCTCCACTTGCAAATATAATATAAATCACAAAGTTAAAATGTCCAAAATAAAATACACCCAATCTGCCATAGTGACCTTATCTTCCTACGAAACAATCAGTATAGACTTTGTTTGCAATTCCTTTGGGATAAAATATCATAGCAAAATAGAATATGTATTTAGATTATTCTTGTGCTCTAAATTTCTGAAAGTAAGAATCCATATGTCACTAATCCCTGCATCCATTCTGCACCCATTACAGTCCATAGAACTCAATGGATTTTCTGTAAGTGATAAACTGAATGAAAGAACGCTACCTTAGGGAAGATTTATACTGATGTCTCTTATCCTTGGCCTCCACAAGTGAAAAAAAAACCCGTGAAAGTCATTGCTAACACCTGTAAAAGAGTCTTCATAGCAGCACTACTAATACATGACGGCAAAAAGTTGAAGACAACTCAAATGTCCGTTACCAGATGAATGGATAAACAAAATGTAGCACACACAGCACACACACACACACACACACACACACAAATATTGAGTCATGAAAAGGAATGAAGTGCTGATACATGCCACATGTGAATGAACCTCAAGAACATTACACTGCATGAAAGATGTCAAGACACAAAAAGTCACATATTGTATGATTCCATTTATATGAAATGTGCAGAATAGGCAAGCAAAGTGCTGATGGGCAGAAAGCAGATTGGTGGTTGACAGGGGACAATGGGAGGTGGGAATAAGGAGTGACTGTTTAATGAGTGTGGAGTTTTCTTTTGAGGTGATGAAAATGCTTTGGAACTAGATATAGGTAGTTGTTGCACAACAGTGTGAGTGTACTAAATTCTGCTGAATTGCACACTTTAAAATAGTTCACTTTGTTTTATGTCATTTTCCTATATATGTATATTTCCAGGTATCTCTGTCACCTAATGCTCCTGAGATAGGAGGTTGGAGACATGTAAGTGGTTCTGCTCCATTAGGTGCTCTGGGACTACTCCAAATATACCATTCTCTATGGTATTCATACTTCAAATGGGTTGACGAGTATCACTTCTCTGTCCTAGCCTTCAGGAAGAGAAAATCCTTACCTCTTTAAAGGACGTAACCAAGGCAGTCACATCACCGCTGCTTATACCTCAGTGCCTGGAACTTGGTAGTACAGCCACAAGTAACTGCAAGGGAGACCAGGAAAAATGATATATGTCAGGCATTCATGTACCCCTTTAAAATTCAGGAGACTCTATCACTAAAAGGAAGGAGAGAATGGATAATGAAAAACAATTAGCAGTTTCTGCTACAGAGGCAATTGATATTTTGCTAAAAAGTAGAACTACATGGTTTTGTTTGTTTTTTGTTTTGTTTTTTTTACGGTACGCAGGCCTCTCACTGTTGTGGCCTCTCCCATTGCGGAGCACAGGCTCCTGACACGCAGGCTCAGCGGCCATGGCTCACGGGCCCAGCCGCTCCACGGCATGTGGGATCTTCCCAGACCGGGGCACGAACTTGTGTCCCCTGCATCGGCAGGCGGACTCTGAACCACTGCACCACCAGGGAAGCCCAAACCATGTGTTTTCAGATTAGAAAATCTGAATTAGATAATCAAAAGTTGCATAGCATTCCAATTTTATTTAGAGAACTATATAGTGTAAGATTCCTTGTCAAGGCTGTGACACATTTCAAAAATATTTCACACCAGTGTAGTATTATAACACTAGAAAATTCCCTATTTCTTACACAGGGAGAAAGGCCAAAGTTACCTCTGTTGGTTGAAATAATACATGTAATGTATTCTCTAGATAATTTTGTCAGTACAAAATATGTCAGAATTTAATGTCCCAAAATAATATTTCAATATTAAAATAGAACTACATGAAGAATGTGTTTGCTGTTTTTCCTCAGTGACCCTACAAAACTAGCCACATTCAGCACCACAAGAAAACAAAACAAAAAACGAGAGGAGTCACCAGAGCCTTTAATGCCCAGACTTGATTTACAAGGTACAAATGCTCTGGATTTAGAGACAACCTCTTTTTTCTTACTTTAAATTACTGATGTACTCAGCCCCTGATATTTGTTCATTGCAGGCTTATGGTTTTTCGTTTTCACATTTGAAGTTGAAAAATGAATAAAGATAATAGAAGCAATAATAACCAAGGTATCTAGTCTTAGGAGTCAAACACAAGTTTGGATTTAGCCTTGGCTTGAGGCCCTTTGATTGACATTTCCATTGCTAGAGTTAGCTCAAGTCATTTCAAGATCCAACTAGATTTCATTTTGTCTTATCTGTGGGTTATCATTCTTGCAAGAATCATTTCATCTTGGCAGGGTCTTGATTTAAGGCTTTAAAACTCAGTGAGGCTCAAAGAGATTTTGCAAGGTCACAACACTAGATTTGTTTGGTAATATAAAACCTGAAGATGGAATGCCAGCCCATGCAAGATCTCAACAGTGGTTAGACATGACACATACTGCATTCTCATGCACACAATCAGGATGACTTTGAAGGCTGTTTGGCTCACAGTTTTCTCTTATGGACCAATTTCAGTATTTCTTCCAGGTATACAAAATCCTATTTCTCCTCAATTTGCTCACATGAGGAAAGCTTGTAGTCATTACTCTCAGTGAATATTCTAAATGTATATTTTCTTTATCACATTTTCTCCCAATCAGATGAGTCTCTCTCCTATGGAAAGGGGGTTTTATCACATACAAGCATCTAAAGACACAGAGTATGGTCATAACCCACTCAGAAAGCCCGGGGAATATAGAATTGAAAATATTCATGTGGGAGTGGTATATGTGCCAGTGTTTATAGGCAACTTAACTTCTTGCATGCATGTGGGTATGTCACTTACCCATTTATGCTATTATTTTGTATGATGCACTTATACCCAATGATGTTCTTTTTCAATTTCAAGATGGACGATCTTTCATGTTAAGCTATCTGTAATTCACATCCATGTTGAGGATTTAAGTATGTTTCATGAAAATTATGTCAATATTTCACACAGGCTTCCCTGGTGGCGGAGTGGTTGAGAGTCCGCCTGCCGATGCAGGGGACACGGGTTCGTGCCCCGGTCCGGGAAGATCCCACATGCCGCAGAGCGGCTGGGCCCGTGAGCCATGGCCGCTGAGCCTGCGCGTCCGGAGCCTGTGCTCCGCAACGGGAGAAGCCACAACAGTGAGAGGCCCGCGTACCACAAAAAAAAAAAAAAAAAAAAAAAAATGTCAATATTTCACATAACACAAAGGAGAATCAATTATAGACACATACCCATGTAGATTAAAGGAAATCATTCATCATACTTTTCTTGCTGTCTAGCACAGATGTCATAGCGTGGGGAATGAGGGCATACATTTGGAGTCAGATTGAGTTTGACTTCATCTAGCATTTACAAGCAGTGTGATCTTGAATTGATTCCATAAGCATTCTGGGCTGCAGCTTCTTCATCTAATGATTGGAGATGATAAAAAAAAAATGTCTCACAAGATTATTGTGAAGATTAAATGTTACATATATGTAAATTACTAGGCACTTAATGGCTGTTTATATATGCAGATATTTTTATACTTCAGATAAAGCTTGGTAATTGTGGGAGGTGCAGGGTAGAGCAGTGTTATACGACAATGGTATGTTGTAATCTGTAGTGGGATGGGTAATAAGTTATTTGCTAGTAATCTTAGAAAAGTTCTAAAGTTGACAGATATTTTTCTTTCTTGTTAATTTATACAAATTTAAAGTTATAATCTACGTTTGTAATACTTTTACTCAGTCTCATTTTGAAATGCTTGTGTGAATAGCAGAGAAAGCTGGTGGGAAGATGACTGATGGTACGTGGGCTTATGCTGCGCCCAAGAAAAGCAGCTGTTATGTGACTCCTGGCTATGAGGACTGGGTGGAGGAATAAGCATATGGAGAAAAAAGTCAAGTACGGGAGGGGACCTCATTTCCACTGATGGGAAGGAAAGAGGGAAGAATGAACAAGTCTGATGATAAATAAATATCAGAAGATTATTGGATTCTGTACTGTCCCACCACATTTTTGAAATGTGAACCCTCAAGGTAGAAATCTGGCAGAATTTATTGTCCATACATGGGATCCAAAATTTTTATGAAGCTTCCACAATGGATCCAAATTTTTCTTTTTAATAAATTTATTTATTTACTTATTTTATTTTTGGCTGCATTGGGTCTTCATTGCTGCGCGTGGGCTTTTCTCTAGTTGAGGAGCAGGGGCTACTCTTCATTGCAGCGTGCGGGCTTCTCATTGCGGTGGCTTCTCTTGTTGTGGAGTACGGGCTCTAGGCGCATGGGCTCAGTAGTTGTGGCTCATGGGCTCTAGAGCACAGGCTCAGTAGTTGTGGTGCACGGGCTTAGTTGCTCTGTGGCATGTGGGATCTTCCCAGACCAGGGCTCGAACCCGTGTTCCCTGCATTGGCAGGCAGATTCTTAACCACTGCGCCACCAAGGAAGTCCTAGATCCGAAATTTTGATGAACTTCTAATGGTCATGAGCTGGATTGAGCCTCAAGGACTTTTGTCTAGATTGAACAGCTTAAGCAGCTATCCTATACGTACACATCTACACATTCGGTGCTTAGAATCTTAAATATTTATGTGGATACAACTCATTGCATATTATTTGCTAAGAAGAGTTCATGTTTTAACATAAATTACCCTATTTTATCTTCAAAACAGTACTTGGTGGAAGGAGCAAAAAGAGGCAAAGAAGCAATCTAATGAAGGTGCCCTTACTTCTTTCTATAGCCTAATACTAGGCCTATGCCTGTCCGGGACAATCATATTATAGACTGGTGGAAGTGCTCTTCTTAAACAGGAAGTAGTATGGGATACTGACCAGTAGTCAGACATTCAAAAAGATAAAAGAACAGAGAAGAAAGTTATCCCAAAGGAGGAGATATCCAAGAGAATATTCCAAAGAAGGTGAAACTAAATAGAGCAGTGATTCTCAACCAGGGCTATTTTGTCCCCTTCCATTCTTGCATCTCTGGGACCTATGGAGACATGTTTGTCACAATTGGCATTGGGGCTGCTATTGTCATCTAGTAGGTGAAGGCCAGGGATGCTGCTAAATCTTACAATACATAGGACAACCCCCCTACAAAACAGTTATACAGCCCCAAAGTGTCAATAGTGCCTTTTGAGAAACCATGAAATAGAATATAACGCTTGCATGTAATAGTTTTTGATTTCTAGCCTCAGCTCTTGAAAGCTCCCACCCCAAGCACCAATAATTTATATCTGCAGTGGGGGGGGGGGGTTGGCGGGGGTGGAACAGGAGTGTGGAGATGGTATAATGAGGGGAAAGAAGGCTATAAGCCACACCACATACACTCTAAGAGCTGGGAGTTGGAGTGCACCATTAAGAAATAAGGTATTATTATTATTAATGGACAGTGCATATGACTGAGGTAATTTGTTTGAGCCCATGTT
Source organism: Lagenorhynchus albirostris (assembly GCF_949774975.1). Lineage (NCBI taxonomy): Eukaryota > Metazoa > Chordata > Mammalia > Artiodactyla > Delphinidae > Lagenorhynchus > Lagenorhynchus albirostris. Next base: position 113,902,856 of record NC_083099.1, on the reverse strand, counting down.
AGTGTTTTTGCTATTACTATTGTTCCATGACCACAGTGTTTGAATCACTATCTCCCATTATCCCTCTGGTCCAGGCTCATTCCCACCCCTGAATCTTTTAAGAAAACACCATAAAAACTTTTTACATAATCTAATTTGAATATGATTTACGTGTTGTGCAATAGAATCATATTTAAGGTGCTTAGAAGTCCTTCTTCACATACACTTTCCCCTAAGCAATCCATTCCACTCTGTTGCTTTATCTTGAGGAACCACACTTCAAGCCAACTGCTATCTGAGCCGCTTCACATCACATTCATATCATCATTATATTGCATCTGCTTCCTCAAAGTTCCTCTTCCTCCTATATTTCTCTCTTAGGGCAATCTAATTTACTCATTTTCCTGAATCAGAAACAAGGGCATCCTCAACAGCTCCATTCCTTTCATTCTTTTTTAAAGATAAATAATACTTAATGCAATAATTGTTTGATTGAAAATAACAAAAAAATCCACAATGGATAAAACAACAAATTTCTACATAAAGACAAGATCGGTAAAAGTACTGTGTGAGCTATCTTTTTCTTTTGAGCCCTGCCTTATCCCCTCTCATTGTCACCTTACTTTTTTAGACCCTCGTCAGTGGTTCCCTGAGATATAGAAATAGCCTCCTAACTGTTCTCCCTACCTAACCTAAAGCACTTCAATTTTTCCTTAACTAAGACAACAAACTCATCTTTTTAATATGTAAATCTGATTATATCCCTTCTCTGCTTAAAACCTTTATAATGGTCTCCATTTCCATATGTTCCTGAATATGCTGTATAAAGCATTTTATGATCAGGTCCCTGCCTGTGTCTCCTGCCTTGTCTCCTACTCCTTCAACAATGTCCTCTAACCTGCAACACTGAATTTTACTCTCATGACACTGAACTTTCTTTGGTTCTTTAAATGCATTATAACAGTTCATTCATCTTTGCATCTTTTTTTTACATGCTATATCTTTTGCCTGGCTTGGTCTTTATGACTTATTCCCAATCTACTTATCGAGCACTTTACTTTCATTCTTCAAACCCAGCCCAGATATACTTAATCCAGGAAGATAGATATTAAATATTATTGCACTTCAGTCCTCTGTTCTAAAACTTTTTCTCTTCTTTAAGCATTATATGCTTTCTCCTTGGAGTATCTTAACCACTTCTCCTATCTTCAGTTATTGATGACTCCCAAAGTGGGGTTATGATCCCTCATTCTGAGTATCATCCATATATATCCAATTGCAGCTTATATATAAAACAGACAGCTCAAGCTCAATATGTACAAAAATGAAATTTTATCGCTTCTTGAATTGCTTCTTATCCAGGATCTTCTCTATTTTAGAAAATTGCACAGCCATTTATTTAAGAAAAAACCTGGAAATCACTGTTGACCCTTCCTTCTCTCTCATGTTTGGTATCTTCCTCCAATGTACAGGGCCCGGAAGACACTCCAGCCATCACATTGGCATTGCCAGTGTTTACATCTTTCCCAACGCCATGGTCACCAGTGCTGCTGCCAACAGTGTTTCTGGCATTTACATAGCGATCACTGCCTGTCTCATGCCCCAACAGTGCTTGCCAACACCATCAGCACCAATCCTGCCAATGTGTCACCCTCTTTATGTCCCATAGCAATTATAGAGCAATGGCTCTTTTAAGTGCCACCTTTTAGTTTATGTTTCAGCCTTCTAGCCTGAGCAGTTGTGTGTGAGATAATGAGATCTGGCCTATGTAATAATCTCAGGGACACAAACCATGCTCAGAATCATTCTTCCCTTCTGTGTTCAATATTTGCCAATAATCCTTCAACCAACCTAGCCCATCTTGACCCTCTTTTCCCCTAGGATGAATTTTTACTTTTCTAGGAGTTTTTTTTTTTTTTTTTTCTTTGCAGTACGTGGGCCTCTCACTGTAGTGGCCTCTCCCATTGCGGAGCACAGGCTCCGGACGCGCAGGCTCAGCGGCCATGGGTCACGGGCCCAGCCGCGCCGCGGCATGTGGGATCTTCCCGGACCGGGGCACGAACCCGTGTCCCCTGCATCGGCAGGCGGACTCTCAACCACTGCGCCACCAGGCAAGCCCTAGAAGATACTCTTATCACTCAGAAATTCCAAGGGTTTCAGGAGCTCTGTGCCAGGAACCAGGGACAAAGACCAGATATATTTCTCACTAAACCATAACCATCATGTTCTTTAAATGGGTATCGTAAAAAATAACTTGATATTACATCAAATTACATAATATGATTTGTGATCATTAAAGCTATATATGATAAATAAAGATCTTCTAGGGCTTCCCTGGTGGCGCAGTGGTTGAGAGTCCGCCTGCTGATGCAGGGGACACGGCTTCGTGCCCCGGTCCGGGAAGATCCCACATGCCGCGGCGCGGCTGGGCCCGTGACCCATGGCCGCTGAGCCTGCGCGTCCGGAGCCTGTGCTCCGCAATGGGAGAGGCCACAACAAAAAAAGATCTTCTAATTAAAGTGAAAAAATACAGTCATTTGAGTCAGCAATGCTATAGACATTAAAAAACAGTCCTCTCGTTCCTTTTTTTTCTCTTTAAAGAAGATATGTAGTTCCAGCAATATATCATCCAAATCTCCCAGTGAAACACAAATAAATCAAATTCACTGAAAATGAACGGATATAACACCATTTAATGAATGCTATTTATTTGAGGTAATGTGGTCCTAGCTACATCACGATTACTTAGAGTGGTTGCTAAACATGAAGATTCCCAGGGGCACTGGGGCCCAGGAATCTTGGTTTCACCAGTATCCCAAATAATGTGAGGCACACAAAATTTAAAAGCTACTGATTGAAGTAATTGATAATAACAACATAGACTGTATGCTGGACAAACTGGTACAGATCTAATTAAATTATACTGGAAAGAATATCTTGCATTTAAATGATCATTAAATAAAATAACAAAATGTAATTGAGAGTCAGGAAAATTTTTGCTTGGTGATATTGTTGCCTTGGTATCTGCTTCTGCCCAATGTCACTGCCTGTTCCTTTCCCTTGAATCAAGATTTTACTTTATGTACCAGCTAAAACTTTAATAACTTTCTAGAGATACTAGTCAAAATGTCTAAAGCAACTTGGTTAAAACTGCAGGAGGCAATCCAGATGAGATAAACAGATATTTATACTTAAGTGCTTAATAGATACAAGACAGTAAAAACAAGTGTTTTGTCAATAACTACCAACTTTTTTTTTTAAGAAAATTTTTTGGTGTAAAATATTTTCATTTTCTATGAAAGAAAACTAAGTATTTCACACAACTTTAAGCAAACTTCATTCTGTATACAGTATGCCCTCTTTTCACTGAAGCATCTTTGTCCTAGCTTCAGCTTTTATACTTTGAAAAGCTTTAAAATTTTTATCTTCTTCCTTGTTGGGATAAGGAATATATATCCAATTCACAGTTAGTGTAATATGGAATACACATCCAGAAAATGAACCAGTCCAGCTAAGCAACTCTTTTTCTTCTTTGTTGGATATCACTGTAGGTTCTTATGAGCTCAGACTCCTGGGGAGCATTTTAACGGTTTTTTCCACCTCCCCTGATGACCATGTTTATGCTAAGTTTTGATACAGTATAAAGGCTTGTGTAGTAATTAGCATTCAAATGGACCACTGATTTCCTTTTCACTGAGTGGGCTGTCTATTTCCAGGCTCAGAAATGGAATCCAATGAGTTAGAGCTTACAATAATCAAGACATATTAACAATTCAAATCCTAAATTAAACATCCAAGGCACAGGGTGCAAACAGGAAGCATCACCCTTGTCACAGACTGGTTAAACCATTAAAAGGGAACAAAATAATGAAGAGAGCGAACTTTCATGGCTAATGGTCTATGAGCAAATGTGAGTGTAGTAGCAAGAAAAATAAAATTCTATGTATAAAGTCTAAGTGATACTGAAAGATGGAATACGTTGATTTTTTAGGTTTAAAACTTTTCAGCGTCTTTAACCACTGTCTGTTTTCAGCGTAGTCACTGATAAAATTCAAGTGAGAGAAAAGTGAGGTAAAAATTCAGAGTACCTGCTTGATAGCTATTTTAGTATATTTTAGGGATTCACCTGATGATCTTAATGAGGAGCTGGCAATTATTCCAGACCAACATTGAGAATCACAATTATTTTCAAATCTCCTTAAAACCTGTTATAGTATCTGAAAACATTTAACATTTTATATAATAATATTTGGGGACATAGATCCCCTGCAAAATCTAATAAAATCCTTGTGCCTTCTCAGTGCAAACCTTAGAGAAATGTACATCTATTCATACAAACAATAATACTCTGTTTTTTTTGTTTTGTTTTGTTTTTTGCGGTATGCGGGCCTCTCACTGCTGGGGCCCCGCCCGTCGCGGAGCACAGGCTCCGGATGCGCAGGCTCAGCGGCCACGGTCCACGGGCCCAGCCGCTCCGCGGCATGTGGGATCCTCCCAGGCCGGGGCACGAACCCGCGTCCCCTGCATCGGCAGGCGGACTCCCAACCACTGCGCCACCAGGGAAGCCCAATACTCTGTTTTTAATCATTAAATTAAAAAGGTGTAACAGATAAAAGTGAAATGGCTTTGCACTTCAAGTGCACTTTGCACTTTAATGAAAAATAGTCATTTAATTTGTATACATATTATTGGTCTGATTATGACTTTCCTTTTTTCTGAGTGTATGCTTATACTGAATGGTTAAAAATTACTAAAACAAAGAACTTGAATGAAACTATACATTTAAAAAGTTGATTTTACCAAATATATCTCTCTCAAACACTTACAAAATAATAAAAGGATAATAGCTTTGTGGACAATAACCTACCAGATTTGCAAAAGCACAAAACAGTCATTATTATTCACATCTACAAATGAATGGGAAAGCAGAAATTAAACTCACAGTATTTTATTTAAATAAATACTTTTGCTACATTTATGCTCTACACAAATAACGTGAATATATTTTTAGCACAATCAGCCAAATACCTACGTGCCTACTTTCCTGCTCATGGTTTTAGACTTGGTTAATGTGAAATTTAATTTGTGCTAATCTTCTCAAGGTTAGCAAAGTGTGAAATATACTGTACGTTGGATTTACCTAATTTACAGTAGCATTCAATTGGTGTGAAATTTTAGAAAATAATGTCTTAGATTTTTCTAATCAAAAAGAAAAGAAGTAACATTGATGCTCCACTGTTAGGGTTGAAACTATGCTAAATTTATAAAGGAGACAAAGTGTCAAGGGTAGGCCAATAGAGACTGCATATAAGAAGGAGCTCTTAAAGAGAATTTAGGAATTACAGAAGGACTCTGTTTAAAGTCACAATCACAAGTTATTTCCTTTTAAGCTGGAACCCAAGAGTGGTGGAGAAATCACCTGAGTGCTGCCCTTAATAAAAAAAAAAAAAAAAAATCTGTTATGGTCCCAGAAACTGTATCATCACGTAACTGTCTAGGATCAGAGGAATCAAAATTTGGAGTTTCTCCTCTGTATAAGAACTGTCTTGACTCTCTCCAAACTACAAAATATGGACCTTATATTTAGGGGACTCTGTGAAACCATTTAGGTGGCCAATCTAGTTACATACCTGCTTCATCTAAAAAGCATTAGTGGCACATATAAACAACTTTTAAATGCACAGTAGGTGGTAAGAAAAATGGGTGTGGTATACAATTTGTATTCTAAATGCACAAGGTTATTACACTGAAAGGAAATTCTACAAAACGCTTAATGGATTAAACTTGAACAGCAGTAATGATGTGAAAAAATATATAGGAGAAGAAGCAAATTGCACGCAATAAGGCAGAAAATAAAATTCAGTGAGATTTAGGTTTGTACAAACAGAGTTATCTCAAACAAGCCGCTCAGTTTGCATTCTTTTCTGGGAACTCATAAAAGAGCTATGGAAATGCAGTACGGGTTGAATAACTTGATCGTACAAAATGAAAATACGTGTTTGCGCATGTATGTCTATTTAGTTACATGATATTGAAATCCATATTTTAACAATATATCAGCATTTAAAAGAAATACAAGGCAAATAAAGTAGAAAATCATTTCAAATAACTCACAGTAGCCCTATTATTCCATGATGAGCTCAATATGTTCAGTTAAAATACACAAAATTCTTTCAAATTTAAATTGCAATGCAAGTATAAGGTAATATGAAATGTAATACTTTACATGGCAAAGGCAGGAAAAATTAATGTATTGTGAAAACAATTTTATTCTTTTATGTGACTGTGAGTACACATTTGTGGAACAAATAAATATGTTGTCTTCCTGCATAAAGACAATGGTATGAAACCACTTTTAATATAATGAGTACTTGGATTTATTATGGAAGCTAGTCAACCCAGGCATAAAAAGATGGGTAGGAAAAGAATTTCTTAGTTATATTTAGAAGGCTTTATTTATAAGAGAAGGACTTAGAGGGAAAAAAGAAAAGAAAAATCTACACGTTAATTAAAAAAAAGAGAAAGGAAAGAAAAACCTTTATTTCCTGATTTAAAAAGAGCTTCAAATTTCAGATTTATCTTATGATAGATGAAAAATTTCTCCATAATTTGTAGCACTGCGGTCTAACTTGCCTAGAAAAGATGTTGAAAAACATACCACTGGCAGCTTTTAAATTAGACTAGAAAACACACCCAATAATCTATATCAGAGAACTTTCTAGATCAATCGGCTGGTTGGAATAATTCTCTGTTTTGATCATAATTAGGAAAACAATGTACTATTTTTAGTTTTTTAAGGACTCTCCATACTGTTCTCTATAGTGGCTATATCAATTTACAATCCCACCAACAGTGCAAAAGGGTTCCCTTTTCTCCACACCCTCTTCAGCATTTGTTTGTAGATTTTGTGATGATAGCCATTCTGACCACTGCAAGGTGATACCTCACTGTAGTTTTGATTTGCATTTCTCTAATAATTAGTGATGCTGAGCATCTTTTCATGTGTTTGTTGGCCATCTGTATGTCTTCTTTGGAGAAATGTTTATTTAGGTCTTCAGCCCATTTTTTGATTGGGTTGTTTGGTTTTTTGATATTGAACTGCATGGGCTGTTTGTATATTTTGGAGATTAATCCTTTGTCAGTTGCTTCATTTGCAAATATTTTCTCCCATTCTGAGGGTTGTGTTTTCATCTTGTTTGTTGTTTCCTTTGATGTGCAAAAGATTTTAAGTTTAATTAGGTCCCATTTGTTTTTTTTGTTTTGTTTTGTTTTTATTCTCATTACTCTAGGAGGTGGGTCAAAAAAGATCTTGCTGCAATTTATGTCACAGAGTGTTCTTCCTATGTTTTCCTCTAAGAGTGTTATGGTGTCTGGCCTTACATTTAGGTCTTTAATCCATCTTGAGATTATTTTTGTGTATGGTGTTAGGGAGTGTTCTAATTTCAGTCTTTTACATGTAGCTGTCCAGTTTTCCCAGCACCACTTATTGAAGAGGCTCTCTTTGCTCCACTACATATTCTGGCCTCCTTTGTCATAGATTAGGTGATCATAGGTGCATGGGTTTATCTCTGGGCTTTCTATCCTGTTCCATTGATCTATATTTCTGTTTTTGTGCCAGTACCATACTGTCTTGATTACTGTAGCTTTGTAGTATAGTCTGAAGTCAGGGAACCTGATTCCTCCAGCTCCTTTTTTTTTCCCTCAAGATTGCTTTTGCTATTTGAGGTCTTTTGTGTTTCCATATAAATTGTAAAGTTTTTTGTTCTAGTTCTATGAAAAATGCTATTGGTAATTTGATACAGATTGCATTGAGTCTGTAGTTTGCTTTGGGTAGTATAGTCATTTTCACAATATTGATCCTTCCAATCCAAGAACATTGTATATCTCTCCATCTGTTTGTGTCGTTTTTGATTTCTTTCATCAATATCTTATAGTTTCCTGCATACAGGTCTTCTATCTCCTTAGGTAGGTTTATTCTTAGGTATTTTATTCTTCTTGTTGCAATGGTAAATGGGATTGTTTGCTTAATTTCTCTTTCTGATCTTTCATTGTTAGTGGATAGGAATGCAAGAGATTTCTGTGTAATAATTTTGTATCCTGCAACTTTACTAAATTCATTGATTAGCTCTAGTAGTTTTCTGGTGGCATCTTTAGGATTTTATATATATAGTATCATGTCATCTGCAAACAGTGACAGTTTTACTTCTTCTTTGCCAATTTGGATTCCTCTTATTTCTTTTTCTTCTCTGATTGCCACGGCTAGGACTTCCAAAAGCAATCCCACTACTGGGCATATACCCAGAGAAAACCATAATTCAAAAAGACACAATGCACCCCAGTGTTCACTGCAGTACTATTTACAATAGCCAGGACATGGAAACAACCTAAATGTCCATCAACAGAGGAATGGATAAAGAGGATGTGGTACATATATACAGTGGAATATTTCTCAGCCATCAAAAGGAACAAAATTGGGTCATTTGTAGAGACGTGGATGGACCTAGAATCTGTCATACAGAGTGAAGTAAGTCAGAAAGAGAAAAACAAATATTGTATATTAACGCATACATGTGGAATCTGAAAAAATTGTTATAGACTATCTTATTTACAAAGCAGAAATAAAGACACAGATGTAGAGAACAAACGTGTAGATATCAAGAAGAAAGTGGGTGTGGGATGAAGTGGGAGACTGGGATTGACATGTATACACTACTGATATTGTGTATAAAATAGATAACTAATGAGAACGTACTGTACAGCACAGGGAACTCTACTCAGTGCTCTGTGGTGACATAAATGGGAAGGAAATCCAGAAAAGATGGGATATATGTATAAGTGTAGCTGATTCACTTTGCTGTATAGTAGAAACTAACACAACATTGTAAAGCAACTATACTCCAATAAAAGTTTTTTAAAAAAATTCAAAGATGAGAAGATCAGCTTACAGGAGTGTTGTGCAGGCTGGTGGTCCTTGTAGGGCTATATCCTAAGAGGTGAAGCAGAGGAAATCAGGTGAGGAGGGAAACAGATCAATAAAAGAGTAGAGAGATACTGAGATGAGAAAGAGTGTGTGGCCTCAAGCAAAGAAAAGTTGCCTCGATGCCTTCCTTGATTGCTGACTAGCTTCCAGGTGCCTGTTTTATGAGGTCTGTCTGTACTTCCCTCCTGTGTCTTCTGTATTTCCATGCTGACCTACAGCACACAGTACCACCCTGACATTTTACTTGTTTTTATTTTTTCAAACAGAACAAGAAATGATTCTAAGTGAATATATCCAAATACGTGTGGGGGGATAGAGGGTGGGACAATACTGTATGTATTAAGACGGCCATCCGGCATATGTGTCATATTGAAGCTGGTGTAAATAAATACTGTTACATCTACAAAACTGAATATTACAAACTTGTACATACATGCATTGAGTTTGAAATAAAGGCTAAAAATGTAAAAAAAAGAAAAAGAAGAAGAATGTACTATATCAAGATGTTCAACATTTAGCTATGGCTGTACTTTTATTGTCTTCATAATTACTTATATGTGTTATGTAGCTGTTGACAACTTATTTATATGTGACCATGTAGTAATCATGTAATTGTCTAGCTTAACGAGTGATTCAGATTCTCATAACACTAACTACATGGGATTTCAATGATCCATCTCTGTAAGACAAAGTAATATATATGCAATGCATCTTCTCAAGCATGACTCCAAGTTAAAAAAAAAATGAGTTACAACTCCTTTTTACCCATTTAAATTCTGTTTATCTTTCAAAGATCAGCATTGAGTTTCATCTCTCTTTAGAGGCACTTTCAATATTTTTTAGCCAACACTGATTATTTTATTTCTGATCATCTAGATCAATTTTATTTAAAAATTATGATACTTATTGATTCATTAGAAATACTAGGAGAAAGGCTAGTCTAGTGGTAAAAGAAATCTGCTTAAATAAGATTGGCAAACCAGACATTTGAAAAGAACAAATAGATACATAATGGCATAAAATTTGACAAAGGAGATAATAAAGTCAATGGACAAAAATATTTATGGAAAATTTTTACAATGCAATGACGTAAGATTGATACCTATAAAATATAAAGATCTTAGTAGTTTACTGAAGACTAAATCCAAATGTCAATAAATGTAAGGAAAGATAATCAAGCTCATTAAAATTGAGAATATACAAATTAAGTAACAATGAAATGAGGTAGGGTGGATGCATCACCCTGTGCCCCAACTTGTCAAATTTTTTCCTTCATAGCACTTAACATCGTATGACATATATTTACCTGTTTACCTGTTATTTGTGTTTCCCTCCTAGAATATAAGCTCCATGAGAATGCAACTTTTGTCCACTATTTTAATATAATACCTAGAGCAGTGTGTGATATGTAGGAGGAACAGAAGAAATATGAACATAAAGGTATTACTTTACTCTCATCAACTGGTAAAATTTAGAGTACAATTATATCTATTGCTAACTAGAATGTGGGGAAAATGATATTTGTCACAGTGCTAGAAAAATGTGAGTTATTAGTCATTTTGAAAAGCAATTTCATTATAGCTATTAAAATTAGACACTATAATCTCACTCTGAATTTTATCTCAGAAAAATGAAAATATGTACAATATACCTATCAGGACAGTGTTTAATGCAGCACTATTGATAAATACAAAGCAGAAAGAATTAAAAAATAGATGACTGTTCATCAACAGGGAAATGGTGGAGTAAATTTCTATACATCATGGTTATGGAACCTTTTCTTAACATAAATTTATTTATTTATATTTGGCTGCATTGGGTCTTCGTTGCTGTGCAACGGGCTCCTCATTGTGGTGTGCGGGCTTCTCATTGCAGTGGCTTCTCTTGTTGTGGAGCACGGGCTCTAGGCACATGGGCTTAGTTGTTGTGACACACGGGCTCTAGAGTACAGGCTCAGTAGTTGTAGCACACGGGCTTAGTTGCTCTGCGGCATGTGGGATCTTCCTGGACCAGGGCTCGAGCCCATGTCCCCTGCATTGGTAGGCGGATTCTTAACCACTGTGCCACTAGGGAAGTCCAACAGTTATGGAACTTTAAGCAGACAAACAAACAAACAACTTCAACTAGTTGAAGCTCTACTAGTTGAAATGCAAAGATTTCCACTAGAGCTGAATGGGAAAACAGGGCAAAAAAGTATGACTATATCATTCCTTTTAAAAATAATAATGCCCCCCCCAAACCTGTATGTGTACCTATACATGTGTGTTTATGAATATATGAGAAATGCAACATCAATAATGGTCTGTTAACATGGGTTATGTGTGAGGAGCATAATGTGGGGAAAGAAGGGAGGAGTGAGGAGAGGAGTGACAGGCAAAATAGGAAAAGGGTTTTTGAAGAATATACTGACAAAATTAGCATGTGATATATTATTAAGTTGATATATTTATATCAAATTATATATGTACATATATGGACATATAAAATATCTGAATGAAAAATATCCCAAAGCAGACAAATAATCAGTGTACTGGATTTAACAGGAGAAAAGAATAGTGTCAGAGGAGAAGTCCAGGGAAACAAACACTCAGAACTTCACTATATAGTCTATTATCTTTCAACAACCCAGCTTCACATCTGAGCTATACTTCTCCCATCTTTAATTTTCTTTACTTCCAGTATTTTCCAAATGGTATTCTAAACATGGTGTTTCCATCTCCTCTCAGCCAGCGCTCTACAAACTCCTTTCCAATCTGAGAATTCTACCAGACCTGTTGCCTCAAAAGCACTCATCCTCCTAGACACCCACATCCTCCCTGCAGTGAAACCTCCACCTTGCATGATTTCTGTGGTCCCTTGTGCTGCCTCTTTCTCTGAGTCCACTTATTCTCGGTCACGTTTGCTAATTTTTCCTCCTCTGCCCACCTTACCCAGAGTTGTGTATGATCAAAAGAGAATGTCTACCTAAAAAAGAAAAAGAAAATGGTAACTATGTGAGGTGATAGCTATGTTAATTAGGTTGACTGTGGTGATCATTTCGCAGTATATACATATATCAAAACATCAAGTTGTACACCTAAATATATACAATTTTTATTTGTCAATTATACCTTGATAAAGCTGAAGGAAAAAAAAAAGGTTTAGAAGTAATAGCTCCAAACTCTAAGAAAAGAGATATAGGTAAATGGAAATTGGAAACCTAATGACAAAACAAAAAACATACACTTCAAATTACAAGACCAGGAAAAAAAGTTTTCAGGGAAGTTAATATCATCTTTTTGCTTAGGAAAAAAAAAAAGAAAAACACTGGAGATCTTTTATGATGAAAGGCTCAACAAAAAGCTTAAAACCAGCTTGGAAAATTGCCTATAGAGTAGTTTTGCTGGTATTTTTAGAAAAAGAGCTCTGAATAAGAATATTTTTTCATGGATCAGCAGAAGTAAAAGAGATACTTTTAACTGACTTTAGGAGTTAAAATTTAAAAAAGGAAAATTAAAGAAAACCTTATGAAGACAATAGTGTCAGTAAGATTGAGGCAAAGAAGAAATTAAACTCTTCCAACTTCATTGTGTACCTAGAATGTTATTGCCTTTGTGTTGCTTGTACTATGAGGCACTATTGTGATTTGGCATTTGAATTACGCAAAGAAATCAAAACCAAGTAAGCAATGTTTCTCTTTGATATGCTCTTCAAATTTTTAATATAGTTAGCCTCTAACACAATATTTTAATGCCCAATCTTAATATAGGAGTTTGGTTTTATTCTTAGCCCCAAACATTCCACTTACTACCTCCTCCTTCTAGACCCACCTCACTCCTCAACTTAACATCTATTATTCATCTATTTATCTACAGCTTCAGAGACTGTTAAAAATAATTCAGAATGAAAGCTGATGTTTTCATGGTACGTCAGGAGGTTTGTTCTAAAATTACCCCTCAAAGGGTTTGTTCTGAATTTTTGGAATTAAATATTTGGAATTAAAAGTGAACCCCAAAGTGGAGCAGTTTTCACACTGAACATAGTTGTCCGAAATTATTTGCTTTGTATTGTTGGCCAATATGTTTGTATATCTCTCTGGAGAAAGAACCTAACTTAAACATCTTTTTTTTTTTTTTTAGTAACAGGAATTCTGGTGCAGAACTGGATATGGACAGACATGACTTGTTCATGGCCAAGTATGGAAGCAGATGGTCTAAGAATAGTGCCCTCTTCTCACAACAGGTGTTTGATGATTTCATGATATTCCCCAGATATTTAAATTTCCTCTGTTACATAACTTTCCAAGAAGATATCTTGATCTTCTAGCCTCTCCTAAGTCTCACAGCACAATTAAATCACTCCATGTTCTGTATCTTTCCCTCACTTTCAAAAGGTAAAAACTGCTAATCTGATCAAGTAACTTATGCTATTTAATGAAAACCGAAAGCCACTAATTTTTTTTTTTTTTTGAGCAAGGCAGAATGCAGTTATCTAATACTAGTAAACATAAGCAATACAGGCCAGCAACCTGACCCTTTTCTCTGGTAACACACACTCTTTATAGAAAAGTGCTTTAAGTCCATACATGATCTGGGTTGAGCCTGCCTGAACCGAGCTTCACTGGGATAGGACATTCTTCCTTCTCTACCTCTGCCCCTTGTTAGAGGGACCAAGGTCTTAAAAACAACACAGCTGGAACAGATACCACACTCCCAAACCACAACCAGATTTCGAAGAAGCCATTATGTGTGAATAACGTCTTTCATATGAAAAAAAATTGTCTTTATGTGTAAAAATTCTACACCACCATCTGATAGGAGAAAAAAGATGATTCTGAGGACTTGTTTATGTGTGACTTTCTTCAGTCTTCAACTCAAAGCATATATTGAACATACAGTTGGTCCTTTCAGTTTATGTAGTTCAAGTCAATATTCTCTCCCAAATTCAGTATAGCAAGTTAAGATAACAAATAGATTTGCACTATTTTTTTATTGTTTAGAATGTGGCATTAACCCAGGTGGGCATAGTTGTGTGAATATATGAACACTGTTTTTTGAGAGAAAGGCTCTACTCTTTCTGTGAAGAAGATGAATGTACTAGGTGCAAATATGAACTTGAGTTAAATCTTCCTTCATTATTCATTCCCAAGAGAATTTGAAATCATCACTTTTTCCCCCTTCATGAGTTCTTTTGGGAAAAGGAGACTGATTAATTCATTTTGATTTTTGTTTTTTTTATTCTCAAATAGCTCTATAACAAGGAATAGGCATATTTCTTTTTCTATTACAACTTTGAGAATTTTTGGTCATTAAAACTATTTTAAGTTGAAGTTTAGAAGTATTGCACATATAGATTTCCTTTTGAAACATGGCTTTGAAAGAAATGAGGGTCATATAACCCATTTAAAGCATTACTTTATGCTCTCTCTTCTGTTTCAAGACTTTCAAAGAATTAATTAAAACATGATAGGATTGCCCCTAAAACCAATTATCCCTTTGGTCTGAAATGCTGAGTACACATTATTGAGTTTTCAAATAAATTGAAAAAAAATTTCAGTCAGGCAACAGCATTATCTTAATTTATAAACATTAATACGAGAAAATCTGATTTGTTTTAAACGTTACTCCACACTGTATTACCAGTATTATCTCTTTCTGCCCATTTAGAAGTATACCAGAATACATTCCCAATCTGTAATAACAATGCACCACCATGCATAATTTCTCTGATATTGAATAGAGTGCTCTAGCTGAGGTGCTTCCAGAATTTAGAGACAGCATTTCACCAGATTTATACTGTGTTTCAATTTCTCAGTTTATGAAGCCCTCTAACCTGTTTGTCTTTTCAATCTTGCAGTATGGAGGACTGATGGCTTCAGGGACCTTTGACTTTTAAATCCTTTTTCTTATCCTTCTAACATGACTGTCCTACTTTCCATATACACATTTAATTTTTCTTCTTTGACATATATGCACACACACACACACACACACAGTATGAGATTAATGAAAGTTACAGGCAGCAATTGAAATTACTTGCATTGTAGGATTTTTTCTTTTCACGATATTCTAAAAAAAAAAAAAAGCAAACTCCTTGAAAAACAGCAGCTAGTATATTTTGATGTCCTTAGCATGGCAAGAAACTGTGCTAAGAGCCTAATTGTAATACTTTTCATTTAAAGATGATAGTTAAAGCTCAGAGATGTTGAGTAACTTACTTTACGGGAGAGAGTAAGGGCAGGATTTGAATCTACAAAGTCTGATTCCAAAATCTCTCCCTATATGACTATGCCTTAGTCATAACAAACAGACTTTGTACCCAATACAGAGCTGGAGGAAAAGGTTTCAAAGAATGACATGATACACTGCCTTTAAGACCTCCAGGTTCTAAGAATAATGAGAGGTCAAGAAACTTAATTACTACAGTAATTTGAAAATAGTTTGGCTCCATAAACATTGCTAAATCAGTGAATGACCGAAGAAAGAAATGAGATCTGTACAGGCAATTCTCATTTTAGGAACAGATTCAATTCTTAATGCTCAGTATTAACTCCGTTATTTGAACTTCAAATCCATTTTCATATAGAGGCTTTATCTACAGGGGTTGGAGTATGGCTTCAATAACACAGGGAGATTGTTCTTGACTTGTCACTTAAACATTGGCTTCAACAACATTGAGAGACAGTTCTCCAGTAATATTAATATATCCAATAATATTAAGATTTATGAATGTCTTAACAACTGAATTTTAGGAAATGTCCCATGTTTACTCTGACTTTATATTACAACTCCCTACATAATCCCACGTAACTCTGGTGATGTGCTCATTCATATTTGAGAATCAAAATGATAGGCAATGGGCAGCCAAAGTAGCAAGAATACAACGTGATGAAAGTTCAGTGAAAAATGCCCCTTCTATTTCCAGTGGTTATGTTATAATATGTATCAGCGTATATAATTGCTTGGACATGATTTATTTTGTTAGTTCTTGTTTTAGAGTTTTGGGGTTTTTTTGTAGTTGATAGAAAGGATGTTGGAAGAATTTCAAGATGTTGGAAGAATTTCTTACTACTTTCATAAATCTTTGATAAATCTTTCATAAATCTTTCCAATAATTGGTTGAGAAAACAAGAAAAAAATTGCCCTAATATTTCTCTAAATTTTCACGGTTCCTTGTCTACATAACCCTGCCATATAATTTCAATAAATCTTTGAAATTTTGACAACAGAATGGTTGATTTCCACAAATACATTTTTGTCTCCTCCAGAATGGGGGGCGGGGACAGTGAAAAATATTGTCTAGCTTCCTATTTTGTCACATCCTAAAATTTCTCCATGTATATCTTCATTTTTAAACATAGTGGGATCTTCTGAATTACTTAGTTGTTTCTGGTATGTTTAGCTTTTTCCTCTGTGGGCCACCTGAGAATTGCATCAATGTGCTATTTCTGTTCACTAATGAAAATGTCAAAGATCAGGCTTAAAGATGTTAAATAAAACTAAGCTAATCAGTCCCCCACTGCTGTTCATTTTGAGGCCAACTTTATTCAAAGACTGCTTTACTCCCTGTTGTTACTTCTTAGCTAAGCCTGTAATTGTCAGTAAACATTATCACACAGGTTTGGGGATTGTCAATGTGAAATAGATGCTCCTGACTATGATCAAAAGTAACCATTCAGGGCTTCCCTGGTGGCTCAGTGGTTGAGAGTCCGCCTGCCGATGCAGGGGACGCGAGTTCGTGCCCTGGTCCGGGAGGATCCCACGCGCCGCGGAGCGGCTGGGCCCGTGAGCCATGGCCGCTGAGCCTGCGTGTCCGGAGCCTGTGCTCCGCAACAGGAGAGGCCACAACAGTGAGAGGCCCGCGTACCAACAAAAAAAAAAAAAAAAGTAACCATTCAAAAGCAGGATGAAGTCGAATATCATTAATTCAAACTGCTAACCAGAGTAGTGCTGAAAATACCCAAGCCACCCTCTCGAACTTGCTAAAATGTCCTCAAGGATTGATTCTATTCTATATTTCTGTTGAAAACCATCAGGAAAATAATAAAAATTTTAAAAAGAAAAATTTTAATTATAAAGGATAAGATATATTCCTCTTAAAACTTTGCTAATTCAATTCAAGAAATCACACCAGTAGAGATAACCACTGTTAACATGTCATATTCTCTTCCAAATATATTCATAAATTTGATGTTATGTATATAAAATTGTGTTTATATCCTGTTTTTTTCACTTAACATAGATACTGTGAAGTTTCTCACATCCTTAAAAACGTGTAATCTGTAATGTCTATGTAACTCAGGGTGTCCACAAAGTTGGGGAACAGAGAATAAACTTATTTTTAAATAATATGTAAGTTACATATTCATATAATGCTCAACATGTTTTCAGCTTAAGTGCCCCTTAATTTATAACAATGGGTTCAATTGTTAATCTAAAAACAGTACAGTAAGGATAATACAGGGTGTCAAAAGTGTCTAGAAACACAGAGAAAAAAGGTGTATTTATTGCACTTCTGTCAGATTAACAATTACACCCACTGCTTTAAATTTAGGGATGTTTCATCTGAAAAGTATCTGGAGGCTAATGAAGAATGACTGGAGTATATTATTTAAAAATATAGCCAAGATATGATTTAAAAATAAGTTTATCTTACAGTTCCCAGAAGTAGTTTCTTTAGTTAAAATTACACACCTGCATTTGGATATCAGTTTTTGGTATCTTTTTTCTTAGTGGTAAAACACATGATCTGCCATTTTATTTTTATTGGGAAAGCAAAGATAGACAAACTTCCACTACACTAATACTGGCTCTCACCCTTTTCTTTGTAAACTCTGTCTGGAATGAGATGTACCAAAATGTAAAGTGACATTTGAACTACATTCTTGGGACTCTCATGGATCCCATCCCATCCCATTAAATTGATTATTTTAATTGTCTTTTTTTTAAAATCCTCTTTGTAATACTCTTAACTGTAGAAAAGGCAGGCAGATATAATTATCAGAAAAAAAATCTTACCATTGGATCATCCAACATAAACACTGAACCAAGATGGAGTGCAAAAGAGTTGTTTATTTTGGTTTTTAAGTCCCTTATCATATCATAATTAGGCATTATTTTCACCAGTATAATAAGAACCCCACTTTCACTTTCTTGTAAAGGCTCTCTTCTGTTAGCTTGGTTAAATGTGGACCAGGACCCCGGAACAGGGCTAAACACTTCACCCCACGATGAGAAATGCTGGAGGGAAAACTCACCTGGCTAAATTTCAT
Organism: Lagenorhynchus albirostris; assembly: GCF_949774975.1. NCBI lineage: Eukaryota > Metazoa > Chordata > Mammalia > Artiodactyla > Delphinidae > Lagenorhynchus > Lagenorhynchus albirostris. The sequence goes on along the minus strand of NC_083099.1, from coordinate 113,884,647 downwards.
TTAAAAAATGATGCCTGCCATGCACCAACCCCTCTACCGAGTCATGAAGATATGAAGTTAACTAAGACACAGTCTCTGCCCTCAGGAAACTCACAGTTTGATGTGGAATATAGATAAGTAGGTCTTTGATTATAGAGCATCATGATAACAAAAGAACAAGTAACACAGTGGATGAGCCTAAATCAGACTGTGAGGTTAAGAACGAATTCCTGTCACTTTGAAAGCAATTAATAGTTAGAAAGAGAAACCATATGTATCCTGTGTATGCATGTATATATGTTTGTGTGTATCTGTGTGTGGCTTGTATTGCATGGGGACAAATGACAGAACATTCCAGTCAGAGTAGAGGTGAATTTAGGGAAACCAAAGGACTCCTTATTTCTAAGTAAATGAAGTATTAGTGGAGGAGCAGAATATAAAGCAGGTAGACAGATGCTAGAAGAAAAAAGGACTTAGAACACTTGGTTAAGAAATTTATCTTTTCTCTGAAAGCTCTGAGGAAAAATTTAGGAGTTTTAAGGGGAAGCATCATATGTTTATATTTACATTGTAGCTGCAATATGGAAGCTGAATTAGACAAAGGGAGCTCTACTGGAGGCTGCAGACCATTCAGGAGAACTGCATTATACCAAGAAGGCAGGGCTGGCAGTTGAGAACAAGGCTGGTTGGCTGGTTAAGAGAGGGATTTAGATGTTGAATCCTCAGTCCTTGGTGAATGAGTTAGTTTGGTGTGGACAGTGAAAGAAAGTGGGTGTCCAGAATGATTGCATGTTTCTAGCTTGGCCTCTCTGGGACGTTAAAATAGACAATACAGGAGAGAGTGTAGGTTTGAGGGGAAATACAGTGAGTCCAGACTTGGATGTCATACTGAGTTTGAGTTGCTCACAGAACCTCCACATAGAGATGTTCTTCAAACAAATCTATGGGTTTGCAGCACAGATCTGAGATCCCTAAGAATATCAACAGTGATTAAAGACATGAGAGATATCTGATAAGGGGTTAATATCCAAAATATATAAAGAACTCATACAGCTCAATAATATACACACACACACTAAAAAACAACTGATTGTGGGCAGAGGATCTGAATAGACATTTTTCTAAAGAAGATATACAGATGGCCAACAAGCATGTGAAAAGATGCTCAGCATCACAAATCATCAGGGAAATGCAAATTAAAGCCACAATGAGGTATCACCTCACACCTGTCAGGATGGCTATTATCAGAAGGATAATAAACAAAAAATAATTGACGAGGATGTGGAGAAGAGGGAACCCTCCTGCATTATTTGTAAGAATGTAAATTGGTGCAGCCACTATGGAAAACAGTATGTAGGTTCCTCAAAAATTAAAAATACCATATGACCCAGCAATTCCACTTCTGGGTATTTATCCAAAGAAAACAAAAACACTAATTCAAAAGATATATGCACCCCTATGTTCATTGCAATAGCCAAGATATGGAAAAACCTAAATATCCATCAGTGATGAATGGATAAAGAAGATGTGGTATATGTATACAATGGAATACTACTCAGCCATAAAAAAGAATGAAATCTTGCCATTTGTAACAGCATGGACAGACCTTGAAGGTATTTTGCTAGGTGAAATAAGTCAGACAGAGAAAGATAAATACAGTATGATTTCACTCATATGTGGGATCTGAAAAAAACAAAACGAACAAAACAAAACTCAAAGATACAGAGAATAGATTGGTGGTTGCCAGAGAGGAGGAGGGATGGGGGTTAGGCAAAATGGTCACCCATTTTGATCAAGAGGTACAATCTCTCAGATGTAAAATAAATAAGTCATGGGGATGTTTAAAAAAAAAAGACATGAGAGGGAATGCAATACTTAGGAGGGAAAAAAATCAACAAGATTGCAATAAGGGAACATTAATAAGGTATGGATGAAGAAAAAGATCTTGTGAAAGAAATTGTGGCAGAAGTAGCAAGAAAAAAATAGAAGATAAGGAAGGCAATTAGAAAAGTAGGATTTGCAACTGAAAAACTAATTTCTTTAGATTTAATATTAAAGAGGTCATTGATGATTCAGGTAGAACTGTCTTTGTAATTAATAGTTTTTTTAAAAAAAGGAAATAAAGGTAGAAAAGAGAGATGATATTTGGTGGAGAAAGGTGCCAAAGTAGGCAGAAGGGGATTGAACCAAAATCCAGGTGGAGGTATTCCTTTGGATTTGGGGACACTGCTTCCACTGATATGGGTTGAAGGAGAAGAAGATGCCTCTTCCCATTTACAACAAATCTGCAAATCTCATTAGGCAACAGTGGAGAGAGAATGAAGAGCTACATAGAAGAACTGTGTGAGCTGCTTAACTCTTTCCTATAAGCCACCTTCTACATCCTGAATATCAGAAAGTTGGAGAGATATGCTACCACTTGCTTGTACTCAGGATGCACATTTATTTTACAGTGAGGCTGAACTGAAACCACTCTGAAATAAGACAAAGCAGGCCAGTTTAGGAGAAGCATTTAATGAAATAGTGGTATCTTCACACTCTGTCACTGGTTGCAATGATATACTCTTCATCAAAATCCTTTTCAGGACCATTTTTGAAACAGAGAAATCCCAAGGCACAGTGAAAATGAAGTCACAAAAGTTGAATTATGTGTGTATTGGTGGTGGTCGGGGTAAGGGGACAATTCTGCCCTAGTTTCGATGGGGGAGGGGAGACTGATTACATTGCGCTATGCTTCCTTTCAGGGTCATTATTCCTCCATCAACAACCTGAGTCTGGAACGTTGACCCTTGTTTATTCTGCTGTAGGGAGAGCTCTCTCTAGAGTACAGAACCAGTTCTTGCATAGAAAGAAAAACTGTCCTTTTCAAATCACATAGCCCCCAAAATAGCTCTGTCAGTAGAATATCAAATATGTCTTCCCAGAGAAGCAAGACCCTCAAGCTCCTGGTTAGGTTGAGATACTGGTGATGAAGTCAGATGGCTGAAAGGAGTCGTATTGGTCCAATGGCTGTAGGGCAGGGAATACAAGGAACAGTCCAAGAGGTAGAATCTTGAGGAGAAGCAACACGCAAAGCCATGCCAATCATCCATGAGGGAACAGCCTGATAAGGCTATAGAGAATCCTAGTGGAAGGCAACACGACACAAACCAGGGGAAGGCAGGGAGTTGTGGGTCTCTAGAGAAATGTCCCGATTACAAGAGGTAGCTAGGGGACATGTTCTTTACAGGGAGGAGGAAGTCTATAAAACTTGAGGTTCTAAACAGAACACCCAGGATGAAGTGGAAAAGTTACTCATTTTTCAGTTTTCCCTACACAGTTGGGTGTTTGACACCATATATAGATGACACAGATAGATGACAGTTTCAATTTTCATCCTGATGTAAACTGTCCTACAGACAGGACTGAAATGTGGGAACAAAACATTTTCACCAGTAGTTTAATCCTTGGTATTAACGGAAGTCTAACAATAATATTTGCGTGCTTTCATCCAGATGCTAGACTGATCATAGGTTTTTGTCAGACCTCCCCTTCTCCCTGATGGATAGTAGGAAGAAATCAGCCTAGTTCATGGGAACCTTATAGGCTTCCCCTGGACAGCTGTAGGAATAACTTTCAAAAATTAACCCATAAGCCTATACTTCAAAAAATAGGACACACCATGGATATGTTTGGATGAAAAGTGGAAGCAAATACTGTTAAGCAAAGTCTACCCAAAGCCACAAAGCTCAAGAGAATATACTTTTGAAAAAAATAAATTTCTAAGTTACTCAGGATGGGCTCCATATAAATTAGCATTCTCAGTGTACCTTTAGTGTTGGAAACAATCATAGAAAAAAAAAACAAACAGAATTTTTATGGAGGATCCCGGTTCCTTAACACTCTCCTCTTAATGATCCATAATGCAGGGTCATGAATCCCCTAGGAAAATAACAGTACACAATGTACTTTGTCAAGAACTCACAGTGGTCTGGCTATTGTTCTTGTCATGTCTTGTCCTACCATGTCTTAACTCATCTTTTAGGAAGGGCGTCTAGAAAGACAGAGCAACCCACAGAAGCATTTGGTTCATTTTATTTGCTCTGGATTTTGTATGAGTATGTACACACACACACACACACACACACAGGTGCTTTGAAACCCAAAGGAAAAAACAGCTCTACTGCTGCTCTTCATTTCTATTAAGAATACAATCAAAATTTATCCAAGCATTTCAGAATTCTTCCAATTAAGATCTTGTATACTTCATTCTGTAACGTACTTGTTTCTTTCCTGACCTCGCAAGTATTTTTAAATGAAGGTTATTGTGATTATAGTGTGGAATAGCAACTGTCTTCTATTTCAGCCTTATTTATCCTACTCAGAGCCATTTCTAGGCTATAGTCCAAAACAGCCTCTAACCACCTAAGCTGTTCAATGAAGTGTATCAGAAAGCAATCCTTGAAATAACTCTCGAAATATGTTCTCTTCCTTCATTTGAACATAGTTGCATGCCAATCACCAGCAAAGCAATTAAAATCCTGCCAGGATCAAAGAACTTGCCTTGCCACAGCTTTTGCCAATCTATAAAAACATTTCCCCATCTCCTTTTGTTAAGGCCCTGGCGACCTACACTACAGCAATATCCAAGAATCTATTTATTCTCTTTATAGTTCTTAATTTGTTTCCAAATATATGTCAACAAATTTCTTGCTACAAAGTACATGCTGTCAGTTTCCAGTTTTCCCCACACTGCCTTCCTCTGTTTTGTATTTCCCCATCTTTTTGTAAACCACCTGTCTTAGCAACTTTTAATATCCCACCTTTCATCTTGGATGTACATGCATTTGATTTTAAAATTTTCATTGAGGCTACAGTGCTTGAGGATTTGTCATGTACTCCTATCTATTGTGTATATCAATTTTTTTTATGTGTTCTCTCTCAGCTAATAAGATAATCCTTTTGCAGACTTTTCTGGTGCAATCTATTGAATCCAAGTACACTCTGATATCAGCTTCCTTGAGTTAATCAGAGAATACATTGCTGTGGGAGGTAACACAGTCCCTTCCTGGATTATTCTGCCTTCTCATGGATAATCGAAAAGACCAGCTAAGCAATTTTCCATATTCTCTCCTAATCCTTTTGCTCCCCTCTGAGTGCAATTGACATGCATCTCATACTATTTTACTCAAGAATTTTGAACTTTCTGGGGGGCTCTGAGCACAGCTGCGTGACAGAATGTCAGGAAACAGACCAAACAATTTCTCTGAATCCCAAACTGTCTATGAATGCAAAGAGACACATAGAATTGCTGCAATTAAAATGAGTAATTCAAACCAATAATATGTCAGCTGAAAAACCTAGGTAATTGAGGCAAACTTATGTTTTGTTTTAAATTACATGAATAATAGCTTACATGTAACACTTCGTCTATGGTTACATTCTGTATCACTGACACCGTTCCATTCTCATAATTGCTGGGGCCTGGTAAACTCTATTTTAAAGGCTTTTGCAACCTAGGCATTAGTCTAACCCCACCGCTCCAGCATTACCTTAGACTTCTAGTGTATTTCTAGAAATTTATTTATTTATTTTTGGCTGCGTTGGGTCTTCATTGCTGCGCGCGGGCTTTCTCTAGCTGCGGCGAGCAGGGGCTGCTCTTCGTTGCCGCACGCAGTCTTCTCATTGAGGTGGCTTCTCTTCCTGAGGAGCACAGACTCTAGGCATGCGGGCTTCAGTAGTTGTGGCACATGGGCTCAGTAGTTGTGGCTCGCAGGCTCTAGGGCGCAGGCTCAGTAGTTGTGGCGCATGGGCTTAGTTGCTCTGCGGCACGTGGGATCTTCCTGGACTAGGACTCGAACCCGTGTCCCCTTCATTGGCAGGCGGATTCTTAACCACTGAACCTCCAGGGAAGTCCTTCTAGTGTATTTCTAATCATTGCTTCCCAACTTTACTATCAGTCTATTTGTCTAAAGTATATTCTTCCTTGTTTATAGTTAATCAAATGTAACACCCCAGAATGTGCTTAATCCTTCAACTCTTTCATCAGATGAGCCTCAATATTAACTTTAAGAAAAAATAAACTTCTTTAAGATTTAAACATTTTTTGAAGATGAAATATCTTTTGCTTTCAATTTAATTTTAATTCTGCAAGTCTGAAACACTATGTCTTTTGGCATAATGATATTTGTTTTCATGTACGCAGATAAAATTCAACCTTATTAAGTCTTCCTCCCCCTCCTTGTCTACCCCAGCCTAATTTTCATCCTGTTATTCTACTTTTCCCTTGGAGTTACAGAAGGGGAAAAAATTTGGTCCACCTGGACCAGCAGTTCAAAACTGGGGGGTAGCATGGGTCCATGTAGAGGCATTTGGAATGTGTGTGTGTGTGTGTGTGTGTGTATGGGGGGTGGAATTTGACCTTTTGGTGGTCAAATTAACTGTGAAGGCAGGTACTTATTGGACAGGATCAGGCATACTAAAAAACCTTTATCTCTAATTATTGAGGTATTTTTGTTTTAAATGTTAAAAAAAAAAGTGTTTGAGAAAATGTAAACAACTGCAAGTTGAAGTATGGGAAATTCAGGTTTTATATTTAATCTCCTCACTTTTCTCACAGATGTAGTCTCATTTATGGAAGTGCCAAACCGTGATATTTTATTCTCCTCCACTTGTCTCTCAGACATTTTCTTCTTAGAAGGTCGATACTTTAAAAATTATATTTCTCCAGAGAAGTTCCTGTGTTAAATTCATCTTGAACTTGTGACACTAGAAGTTCTCCACGGCTGCTGTCATTTCTTTAGAGGCTAAAAGTAGATATGTGCCATGTCACCAATGACCCTTTCATGTCCATTGTTTTTTCTGAGAACATCAAACTGCCTCAATAAATAAGTGCCATAACTGACAGTACTCACATTATTTTTAGAAAAACTTAGACTTCCTTTTTAAAAAGCAACTACAGGGCTTCCCTGGTGGCGCAGTGGTTCAGAGTCCACCTGCTGATGCGGGGGACACGGGTTCATGCCCCAGTCCGGGAAGATCCCACATGCCGCGGAGCGGCTGGGCCCGTGAGCCATGGCCACTGAGCCTGCGCGTCCGGAGCCTGTGCTCCTCAATGGGAGAGGCCACAACAGTGAGAGGCCCGCGTACAGGAAAAAAAAAAAAAAAAAGCAACTACATTACCTCCAGTATACTATTCCTTTCTTGTTAAAAATTTCATGATCATACTATCTTATTCTACTATGTACTATCATTTCTGTTAGATTCTATATTGAGATAAACCAAACAATTCTTTTTTTCTCTGAAAAAAAAATGGCAAACAACTTTTTTGTGCTGCTTGAATTCCTTTTAAGACTTTTTATTTTTTAATTTGTAGCAATAACATTAACTACAGTCTGAGATATTAACAAGTGAATTTTACCTTTATAATGACTTTCTGGATTCCACTGATAGAACAAAATATATTTTATGAAAATTGCAATGATTGACAGATACCTACAATACACTAATACATAGAACATCAGGAACTTATAAAATGTCTGTATATAATAATACCATAAATCTAACACAAAAGCCTTGCTGATAATCAAAAATACATTGTCTTAACATTTATCTTCACTAAATAATTACATGGTTGACACACATGATACCCAATGCTATGATGGAGGCTGTTATTCTCCCCTGATCACTTTAAAGGGAGGGATCTTCAAGATGGCTGTATCGTATCACTCCCAGTCAGAAACTGTCAATGGTTCTCCTAGTCCACAAGATGAACTTCAAGTTACATGATGTTGTCATCACGGCTGTTCATAATCTCTATCTGCATTGTTCTCATGCTTGGCAAGTTCTGTCCCAGCCCCAGTCTGCCTAACTCCAGTGTAGAGTTTATGACCATGTTCCTCTCTGAGCTCCTGCATTATTTAATTTTTTTATTCATCTAGCCAACAAGCTATGGAGCAACCATGAACTGAGACCTAAACAGCAAGGGGGGGGGCATCTGTGTGGAGAAAAGGAGGAGAGTGGGGACCATAATAAACCAAGGGAGCATCTAATTCAACAGCTTTAAGGCAAAAAGGAATTAGAATATTTGAGAAACAGAACGAAAGCAAGTGTATTAGAAGCATAATATTTCAGGAGAAAAGAGGTTAGAGGATACAGGCCTTGTAGGCAATAGTAAGGAGTGTAAAGAAATGACAGTCTAAAAGCAGCAGAGAATAGAGGAAACAACCCTTGTAGCAATATCAATCAAAATTATATTTGTATGTCCTTTGACTTAGCAATACCTACCTCTCAGATATACTAGCACATATGTGAATGAAGTTTGAACAAGGTTATTTATTGTAGCATATTAGCAAAAGATTAAAAGCAGCTCAAATAGCCATCAACAGGGACCTACTCAAATAAATTAAGGCATATCATACAGTGAGGTATTATGCAGCTGATAACAAGAATACAAAACTCTCCAGTACTGTTATATAAACAGCTCCAAGATACACTGTTTGGTGGAAAAAGCAAAATGCAAACTGTATGATGGTATGTTGCTCTTTATATAAAAAGGAGAGGGAAAATAAAAAATATTATACCCATTTTCCATTGCTGCCATACAAATTACTACAGACTCAGTAGTTTAAAACAACATAAACTTATCATTTCATGGTTTCTGTAAGGTTACTTATGTTAAGGTCTTACAAAGATGAAATCAGTGTGTTGGCCATCCCAGTCTCTTTGGAGATTCTTGGGACAAGTACACTTCAAACTCATTCAGGTTGTTGGCAGAATTCAGTTCCATGAGCTTACAGGACTGAGGTCTCCGTTTCCTTGTTAGCTTTTGGCTGGGAGTCGTTTTCAACTCCAGAGGCCACTCACATTCCCAAGCTTAGGGGCCAGTTTATCTTCAAGCAAGGAATGGCTGCTTAGTCCTTCTCACTGCTCAAATCTCTGATTTCCCCCACTGCCTCACTTTCCTGCCTCCTTTTCTCTGATTCACTTTTATGCCATTCTCTTCTGTTCTTAAAGGGCTTCATGACCTTGGGTCCAGAATAATCAAAGATAATCTCCCTATTCTAAGGTTAGCTGATTAGTAACCTTAATTACATTTGCTAAATCTCCACAGTAGTACCTAGATTAGCATTTGGTTAAATAACCAGGGGACAGGAAATTGATGAGACATCTTTAGAATTCTGCCTTTCACAGGTATATTCTTATTTGCTTTTATATGCAGATGAAAACTCTGGCAAAAAATAGATGAGAATGTAATAACAGTGGCAACCTGGGTGTGTATGTGTGTAGTAGTGCGAAGAGGGGAAGGATGGGAAATTGGAAGGCAGGACAGAAAGATTCTTTTCTAATATTCTTTTTGTCATGTTTGGACCATGGAACAATTCAGTAATACAACATATGAGATTTTTAAAGTATAACAAAACTAGTCAAATCACATTTAAAACATTTTATTTTGCTGAAGTTAAGATTATAAGCAGGGCTTCCCTGGTGGCACAGTGGCTGGGAGTCTGCCTGCCAATGCAGGGGACACGGGTTCGTGCCCCAGTCCGGGAGGATCCCACGTGCCGCGGAGCGGCTGGGCCAATGGGCCATGGTCGCTGGGCCTGCGCGTCGGGAGCCTGTGCTCCGCAGCGGGAGAGGCCACAGCAGTGAGAGGCCCGCGTACCGCAAAAAAAAAAAAAAAAGATTATAAGCAACATGTATATCAAACTGAGAGACATGGCATAGTTCTTTCAAGTTTGGTATACTTTTATGACAAATAGTGTGTTACAGAATAGGTCTAGTACTTTTCTATATTTAAACTTCTGCAAATCATTCTTACAGCATGCTATAATATCACTTGATTTTAAACTTGGGTAAATGGATCTTTTACATATCAACACTGGCTCTGTTCTCTTCTCTTTAGCATATGTCAACTAAAGTAATAACATTTGAGACATCCATGATGATCAAATGTGCAGAGAGACTGAAATAAGATGACTACATAAGATAGTTAAACAAATAATTCAGCATATGCTTACATCACCTTTTCCAGAATACATTAAAACTGAACAAGGAAATTAAAATTATATAGAGAAGTCTCACATCTCAAGCATAAGTCCAAATCCCTGAGAAAGTGAACTCCAATTTGTGGAACATTTACCTCAATAATACCAAATAGGAAACACATTTACATTAAAAGATTACAAAAAACATCTAATGACCGAATCCATGAGCTTCTTTCCAGAGCCATCCTATCTTCTTGCATCACGTGATATGCTGACCATACCCTCCTTCTTGAAACTTTCTGTTGGGAGACAGTCTTCCATGGGACTCTTATACATCTTGCTTATACACACCAAGAAGGTAAGGCCTTGACCACTCTTCATAGGGCCATTCCTCAGGTTTCTGTTTGCAGCCAGCAATCTTAAGGGATGAGGTAATGTCTCCCCCTTGAATAAAAATACAGGCTTCCTTACAGGCTGCCATAAAGTGACAAGTTCCTGAGGTTCAGAGTCTCTCTCTTGTAATATAGTCCAATGTGTGGGCAGACATCCATCTAGGCCCGTAGACAATCTGGCTAGTGCTTTTTTTTTTTTTTTTTTTTTTTTTTTGCGTTACGTGGGCCTCTCACTGTTGCGGCCTCTCCCGTTACGAAGCACAGGCTCCGGACGCGCAGGCTCAGTGGCCATGGCTCACGGGCCCAGCCGCTCCGCGGCACGTGGGATATTCCCGGACAGGGGCACGAACCCGCGTCCCCTGCACCGGCAGGCGGACTCTCAACCACTGCGCCACCAGGGAAACCCTGGCTAGTGATTTTCTTTTTTTTTCTTGCGTCTCCCTCCCTCCCACCCTCCCTATCCCACCCCTCCAGGCGGTCACAAAGCATCGAGCTGATCTCCCTGTGCTATGCGGCTGTTTCCCACTAGCTATCTACCTTACGTTTGGTAGTGTACATATGTCCATGCCTCTCTCTCGCTTTGTCACAGTTTACCCTTCCGCCTCCCCATAGCCTCAAGTCCATTCTCTAGTAAGTCTGTGTCTTTATTCCTGTTTCACCCCTAGGTTTTTCATGACATTTTTTTCCCTTAAATTCCATATATATGTGTTAGCATACAGTATTTGTCTCTCTCTTTCTGACTTACTTCACTCTCTATGACAGACTCTAGGTCTATCCACCTCATTACAAATAGCTCAATTTCGTTTCTTTTTATGGCTGAGTAATATTCCATTGTATATATGTGCCACATCTTCTTTATCCATTCATCCGATGACGGACACTTAGGTTGTTTCCATCTCTGGGCTATTGTAAATAGAGCTGCAATAAACATTTTGGTACATGACTCTTTTTGAATTATGGTTTTCTCAGGGTATATGCCCAGTAGTGGGATTGCTGGGTCATATGGTAGTTCTATTTGTAGCTTTTTAAGGAACCTCCATACTGTTCTCCACAGTGGCTGTATCAATTTACATTCCCACCAACAGTGTAAGAGGGTTCCCTTTTATCCACACCCTCTCCAGCATTTATTGTTTCTAGATTTTTTGATGATGGCCATTCTGACTGGTGTGAGATGATATCTCATTGTAGTTTTGATTTGCATTTCTCTAAGGATTAGTGATGTTGAGCATTCTTTCATGTGTTTGTTGGCAGTCTGTATATCTTCTTTGGAGAAATGTCTATTTAGGTCTTCTGCCCATTTTTGGATTGGGTTGTTTGTTTTTTTGTTATTGAGCTGCATGAGCTGCTTATAAATTTTGGAGATTAATCCTTTGCCAGTTGCTTCATTTGCAAATATTTTCTCCCATTCTGAGGGTTGTCTTTTGGTCTTGTTTATGGTTTCCTTTGCTGTGCAAAAGCTTTGAAGTTCCATTAGGTCCCATTTGTTTATTTTTGTTTTTATTTCCATTACTCTAGGAGGTGGGTCAAAAAGGACCTTGCTGTTATTTATGTCATAGAGTGTCCTGCCTATGTTTTCCTCTAAGAGTTTGAGAGTTTCTGGCCTTACATTTAGGTCTTTAATCCATTTTGAGCTTATTTTTGTGTATGGTGTTAGGGAGTGCTCTAATCTCATACTTTTACATGTACCTGTCCAATTTTCCCAGCACCACTTATTGAAGAGTCAGTCCTTTCTCCACTGTACATTCCTGCCTCCTTTATCAAAGATAATGTGACCATATGTGCGTGGGTTTATCTCTGGGCTTTCTATCCTGTTCCATTGATCTATCTTTCTGTTTTTGTGCCAGTACCATACTGTCTTGATGACTGTAGCTTTGTAGTATAGTCTGAAGTCAGGAAGCCTGATTCCTCCAGCTCCGTTTTTCGTTCTCAAGATTGCTTTGGCTATTCGGGGTCTTTTGTGTTTCTATACAAATTGTGAAATTTTTTGTTCTAGTTCTGTGAAAAATGCCAGTGGTAGTTTGATAGGGATTGCATTGAATCTGTAGATTTCTTTAGGTAGTAGAGTCAGTTTCACAATGTTGATTCTTCCAATCCAAGAACATGGTATATCTCTCCATCTATTTGTATCATCTTTAATTTCTTTCATCAGTGTCTTATAATTTTCTGCATACAGGTCTTTTGTCTCCTTAGGTAGGTTTATTCCTAGATATTTTATTCTTTTTGTTGCAATGGTAAATGGGAGTGTTTTCTTGATTTCACTTTCAGATTTTTCATCCTTAGTATATAGGAATGCCAGAGATTTCTGTGCATTAATTTTGTATCCTGCTACTTTACCAAATTCATTGATTAGCTCTAGTAGTTTTCTGGTAGCATCTTTAGGATTCTCTATGTATAGGATCATGTCATCTGCAAAGAGTGACAGCTTTACTTCTTCTTTTCTGATTTGGATTCCTTTTATTTCCTTTTCTTCTCTGATTGCTGTGGCTAAAACTTCCAAAACTATGTTGAATAAGAGTGGTGAGAGTGGGCAACCTTGTCTTGTTCCTGATCTTAGTGGAAATGCTTTCAGTTTTTCACCATTGAGGACGATGTTGGCTGTGGGTTTGTCATATATGGCCTTTATTATGTTGAGGAAAGTTCCCTCTATGCCTACTTTCTGCAGGGTTTTTATCATAAATGGGTGTTGAATTTTGTCAAAAGCTTTCTCTGCATCTATTGAGATGATCATATGGTTTTTCTCCTTCAATTTGTTAATATGGTGTATCATGTTGATTGATTTGCGTATATTGAAGAATCCTTGCATTCCTGGAATAAACCCCACTTGATCATGGTGTATGATCCGTTTAATGTGCTGTTGGATTCTGTTTGCTAGTATTTTGTTGAGGATTTTTTTATCTATGTTCATCAGTGATATTGGCCTGTAGTTTTCTTTCTTTGTGACATCCTTGTCTGGTTTTGGTAGCAGGGTGATGGTGGCCTCGTAGAATGAGTTTGGGAGTGTTCCTCCCTCTGCTATATTTTGGAAGAGTTTGAGAAGGATAGGTGATAGCTCTTCTCTAAATGTCTGATAGAATTCGCCAGTGAAGCCATCTGGTCCTGGGCTTTTGCTTGTTGGAAGATTTTTAATCACAGTTTCAATTTCAGTGCTCATGATTGGTCTGTTCATATTTTCTATTTCTTCCTGATTCAGTCTTGGCGGGTTGTGCCTAAGAATTTGTCCATTTCTTCCAGGTTGTCCATTTTATTGGCATAGAGTTGCTTGTAGTAATCTCTCATGATCTTTTGTATTTCTGCAGTGTCAGTTGTTACTTCTTTTTCATTTCTAATTCTATTGATTTGAGTCTTCTTCCTTTTTTTCTTGATGAGTCTGGCTAATGGTTTATCAATTTTGTTTATCCTTTCAAAGAACCAGCTTTTAGTTTTACTGATCTTTGCTATCGTTTCCTTCATTTATTTCTGATCTGATTTTTATGATTTCTTTCCTTCTGCTAACTTTGGGGTTTTTCTGTTCTTCTTTCTCTAATTGCTTTAGGTGCAAGGTTAGGTTGTTTCTTCGAGATGTTTCCTGTTTCTTAAGGTAGGATTGTATTGCTATAAACTTCCCTCTTAGAACTGCTTTTGCTGCATCCCATAGATTTTGAGTCATCGTGTCTCCATTGTCATTTGTTTCTAGGTATTTTTTGATTTCCTCTTTGATTTCTTCAGTGATCACTCCATTATTCATTATTAAGTAGTGTATTGTTTAGCCTCCATGTGTTTGTATTTTTTACAGATCTTTTCCTGTAATTGATATCTAGTCTCATAGCGTTGTGGTCGGAAAAGATACTTGATACAATTTCAATTTTCTTAAGTTTACCAAGGCTTGATTTGTGACCCAAGATATGATCTATCCTGGAGAATGTTCCATGAGCACTTGAGGAAAATGTGTATTCTGTTGTTTTTGGATGGAGTGTCCTATAAATATCAATTAAGTCCATCTTGTTTAATGTATCATTTAAAGCTTGTGTTTCCTTATTTATTTTCATTTTGGATGATCTGTCCATGGGTGAAAGTGGGGTGTTTAAGTCCCCTACTATGAATGGGTTACTGTCGATTTCCCCTTTTATGGCTGTTAGTATTTGCCTTATGTATTGAGGTGCTCCTATGTTGGGTGCATAAATATTTACAATTGTTATATCTTCTTCTTGGATCGAGCCCTTGATCATTATGTAGTGTCCTTCTTTGTCTCTTTTAATAGTCCTTATTTTAAAGTCTATTTTGTCTGATATGAGAATTGCTACTCCAGCTTTCTTTTGGCTTCCATTTGCATGGAATACCTTTTTCCATCCCCTTACTTTCAGTCTGTATGTGTCTCTAGGTCTGAAGTGGGTCTCTTGTAGACAGCAAATATATGGGTCTTGTTTTTGTATCCATTCAGCCAATCTTGTCTTTTGGTGGGAGCATTTAGTCCATTTACATTTAAGGTAATTATCGATATGTGTGTTCCCATTCCCATTTTCTTAACTGTTTTGGGTTCGTTGTTGTAGGTCTTTTCCTTCTTTTGTGTTTCTTGCCTAGAGAAGTTCTTTAGCATTTGTTGTAGAGATGGTTTGGTGGTGCTGAACTCTCTTAGCTTTTGCTTGTCTGTAAAGGTTTTAATTTCTCCATCAAATCTGAGTGAGATCCTTGCTGGGTAGAGTAATCTTGGTTGAAGGTTTTTCTCCTTCAACACTTTCAATATGTCCTGCCACTCCCTTCTGGCTTGCAGAGTTTCTGCTAAAAGATCAGCTGTTAACCTTATGGGGATTCCCTTGTGTGTTATTTGTTGTTTTTCCCTTGCTGCTTTTAATATGCTTTCTTTGTATTTAATTTTTGACAGTTTGATTAATATGTGTCTTGGCGTATTTCTCCTTGGATTTATCCTGTATGGGACTCTCTGTGCTTCCTGGACTTGATTAACTATTTCCTTTCCCATATTAGGGAAGTTTTCAACTATAATCTCTTCAAATATTTTCTCAGTCCCTTTCTTTTTCTCTTCGTCTTCTGGAACCCCTATAATTCGAATGTTGGTGCGTTTAATGTTGTCCCAGAGGTCTCTGAGACTGTCCTCAGTTCTTTTCATTCTTTTTTCTTTATTCTGCTCTGCATTAGTTATTTCCACTATTTTATCTTCCAGGTCACTTATCCGTTCTTCTGCCTCAGTTATTCTGCTATTGATCCCGTCTAGAGTATTTTTCATTTCATTTATTGTGTTGTTCATCATTGTTTGTTTCATCTTTAGTTCTTCTAGGTCCTTGTTAACTGTTTCTTGCATTTTGTCTATTCTATTTCCAAGATTTTGGATCATCTTTACTATCATTATTCTGAATTCTTTTTCAGGTAGACTGCCTATTTCCTCTTCATTTGCTAGGTCTGGTGGGTTTTTATCTTGCTCCTTCATCTGCTGTGTGTTTTTCTGTCTTTTCATTTTGCTTATTTTACTGTGTTTGGGGGTCTCCTTTTTTCAGGCTGAAGGTTCGTAGTTTCTGTTGTTTTTTGTGTCTGTCCCCAGTGGCTAAGGTTGGTTCAGTGGGTTGTGTAGGCTTCCTGGTGGAGGGTACTAGTGCCTGTGTTCTGGTGGATGAGGCTGGATCTTGTCTTTCTGGTGGGCAGGTCCACGTCTGGTGGTGTGTTCTGGGGTGTCTGTAGACTTATTATGATTTTGGGCAGCCTCTCTGCTAATGGGTGGTGTTGTGTTCCTGTCTTGCTAGTTGTTTGGAATAGGATGTCCAGCACTGTAGCTTGCTGGTCGTTGAGTGAAGCTGGGTGCTGGCGTTGAGATGGAGATCTCTGGGAGATTTTTGCCGTTTGATATTATGTGCAGCTGGGAGGCCTTTTGTGGACCAGTGTCCTGAAGTTGGCTCTCCCACCTCAGAGGCACAGCACTAACTCCTGGCTGCAGCACCAAGAGCCTTTCATCCACACGGCTCCTTAATTTGGGATGATTCATTGTCTATTCATGTATTCCACAGATGCAGGGTACATCAAGTTGATTGTGGAGCTTTAATCCGCTGCTTCTGAGGCTGCTGGGAGAGATTTCCCTTTCTCTTCTTTGTTCTCACAGCTCCCAGGGGCTCAGCTTTGGATTTGGCCCCGCCTGTGCGTGTAGGTCGCCGGAGGGCGTCTGTTCTTTGCTCAGACAGGACGGGGTTAAAGGAGCCGCCGATTCGGAGGCTCTGGCTCACTCAGGCCAGGGGGTAGGGAGGGTCACAGAGTGCGGGGTGGTCCTGCGGCGGCAGAGGCCGGCGTGACATTGCCAGCCTGAGGCGCGCCGTGCGTTCTCCTGGGGGAGTTGTCCCTGGATCCCGGGACCCTGGCAGTGGCGGGCCGCACAGGCTCCCCGGAAGGGGGGTGTGGATAGTGACCTGTGTTCGCACACAGGCTTGTTGGTGGCGGCAGCAGTGGCCTTAGCGTCTCATGTCTGTCTCTGGGGTCCGCACTTTTAGCCGCGGCTCGTGGCCATCTCTGGAGCTCCCTTAAGCAGCGTTCTTAATCCCCTCTCCTCGCGTACCAGGAAACAAAGAGGGAAGAAAAAGTCTCTTGCCTCTTCGGCAGGTCCAGACTTTTCCCCGGACTCCCTCCTGGCTAGCCGCGGTGCACTAACGCCCTGCAGGCTGTGTTCACGCCGCCAACCCCAGTCCTCTCCCGGCGCTCCGACCGAAGCCGGAGCCTCAGCTCCCAGCCCCGCCCGCCCCGGCGGGCGAGCAGACAAGCCTCTCGGCTGGTGAGTGCCGGTCGGCCCCAATCCTCTGCGCTGGAATCTCTCCGCTTTGCCCTCCGCACCCCTGTTGCTGTGCTCTCCTCCGCGGCTCCAAAGCTCCCCCACTCCACCACCTGCAGTCTCCTCCCGCGAAGGGGCTTCCTAGTGTGTGGACACTTTTCCTCCTTCGCATCTCCCTCCCACTGGTGCAGGCCCCGTCCCTATCCTTTTGTCTCTGTTTATTTTTTTCTTTTGCCCTAACCAGGTACGTGGGGGGTTCCTTGCCTTTTGGGAGGTCTGAGGTCTTCTGCCAGCGCTCAGTAGGTGCTCCGTAGGAGTTGTTCCACGCGTAGATGTATTTCTGGTGTATCTGTGGGGAGGAAGGTGATCTCCGCGTCTTACTCTTCCACCATCTTCCCGGAAGTCTGGCTAGTGCTTTTGAAGGAATACTAAAGTCCTTCATCTCTCACCCAGCAGTCTTGTATCTTCTGTCAGCACCCAGAAAATAGTGGAAGGTTAATTTGTTTGCTTGCAAGCAAGGTAAAAATGTCAGATTCTTCACAGTTCTTGCCACTTTCTCAGTACATTTCTTTGAAAATGTTCTTTCATTTTCATTTATCTCTCTGATTCCTCCACTCCCTCTTTCTTCCAATCTTCCTCAGCCATTTCAGAAATGTTAATACCATGCAGGGCTCTGTCCATGGTCCTGTTTTACTTTTATGTTATACTTTTGCCTTGGCAACCCTCTCTTTATCCGTCAGTTCTACTACTATATGTATACTCAGATTACTTTCAAGAATACATTCTTCAAAATTCATCTATTTCTTTAGCTCCAGCCATCTTTGGCCAACTTCTTAATAGATATTTTCTATCCAATAGGCTATAGACTCATCACACTTAGTATCATTTAAAATAATTACCATTATTTTATGTAATGTTCACTATGTTTCAAAGCGAAAAATATTGGGGTCATCTTCAGCCTCTCTGAAAATTGTAGTCATACATCTAAGTGTCGTAAGCTTCATCTTTATTTCAGGGCCATTCCTCTCTCACCTGATCTATTACATTAACTCCTGACCAGACCTCTTCATTTTATTCACCTCCCCCATACATATTTCATGCTCTGAACTGCTCCCAGAGTTATCTTTATTAAACACAGATTTGAATATCTTACCGTAAATCTCCTCTATATTACCTATAGATTAAGTAGGCTACCTTCAAATGGAAACCCAGATGCTTCACAACATTCCATATTAAAATTCTCTAATTTCACTTCAAATCACTTTATTATCACCATGTTGACAGGCGCACACACAGTCACAAGTGTGCACATTCATCTTGTACTATACCTAACGCCCTTACAAGTCACAACAACCATGTCACTATTCTCACTATATTCTCTTCTCTCTTCTGCCTTTGTGCATGCGGTTCCTTCTGTCGGAATTACAGCGGTCTTCTGAATAATTGCTACTCCTCATTTAAGTAATAACTGAAATGCAATTTCCTTGCTTCTTTAGCCTCACAACTTTCTTCCTCATCTATTATCTCACAATACCATATTCTCATTTTTATTATAAGGGCACCCAAATCTCTTACTGTTGCCCTTCAAATATTTCCACTCTAGGCCATGGCACAAAATAACTTGTATCCTTAATCTATTTTCATATGGTCTATACACTAGATTTTAACTAAACTCTACTTCTTTCCCACATCATATAGCTTCTATCAGTGCTTTCAAAGATAGCCTACTCATTATCGTATGTTTGAGTGGAGAGATGTCTGAACTGTCTTCTAGATCTCCAGGTCTGTCTCCACAATCTATGTAAAAATACTCATGTCTTTCTGCTCTATCTACACTTATCTCTACAATTTTCTAAAGACCTATTCATATCACCATATTAATCAAAGACTCTGGGGGAAGGCGGAAGATGGCGGAAGAGTAAGACGCGGAGATCACCTTCCTCCCCACAGATACACCAGAAATACATCTACACGTGGAACAACTCCTACAGAACACCTACTGAAGGCTGGCAGAAGACCTCAGACCTCCCAAAAGGCAAGAAACTCCCCACGTACCTGGGTAGGGCAAAAGAAAAAAATAAACAGAGACAAAAGGATAGGGACGGGGCCTGCACCAGTGGGAGGGAGCGGTGAAGGAGGAAAAGTTTCCACACTCTAGGAAGCCCCTTCGCGGGCGGAGACTGCGGGAGGCGGAGGGGGGAGCTTCGAAGCTGCGGAGGAGTGCACAGCAACGGGTGCGGAGGGCAAAGCGGGGAGATTCCCCGCACAGAGGATCGGTGCCGACCGGCACTCACCAGCCCGAGAGGCTTGTCTGCTCACCCGCCGGGGCGGGTCGGGCTGCGAGCTGAGGCCGGAGCGCAGGGAGAGGACTGGGGTTGGCGGCTTGAACATAGCCTGAAGGGGTTAGTGCACCACAGCTAGCCGGGAGGGAGTCCGGGGAAAAGCCTGCACCTGCAGAAGAGGCAGGAGACTTTTCCTTCCCTCTTTGTTTCCTGGGGCGTGAGGAGAGGGGTTTAAGAACGCTGCTTAAAGGAACTCCAGAGACGGGCGCGAGCCGCGGCTGAAAGCGCGAACCCCAGAGACGGGCGCGAGCCACGGCTGAAAGCGCGGACCCCAGAGACGGGCGCGAGCCGCGGCTGAAAGCGCGGAATTCAGAGACGGGCGCGAGCCGCGGCTGAAAGCGCGGACCCCAGAGGCGGGCGGGAGACGTTAAGGCTGCTGCTGCCGCCACCGAGGGGCCTGTGTGCGAGCACAGGTCACTCTCCACACCCCTCTTCCGCGGAGCCTGTGCAGCCCGCCACTGCCGGGTTCCCGGGATCCAGGGACAACTTCCCTGGGAGAGCGCACAGCGCGCCTCAGGCTGGTGCAAAGTCACGCCGGCCTTTGCCACCGCAGGCCCGCCCCGCACTCTGTGCCCCTCCGTCCCCGCCGGCCTGAGTGCGCCAGAGCCCCCAATCAGCGGCTCTTTTAACCCCATCCTGTCTGAGCAAAAAACAGACGCCCTCCAGCGATCTACACGCAGTGGCAGGGCCAAATCCAAAGCTGAGCCCTGGGAGCTGTGAGAACAAAGAAGAGAAAGGGAAATCTCTCCCAGCAGCCTCAGAAGCAACAGATTAAAGCTCCACAATCAACTTGATGTACCTGCATCTGTGGAATATCTGAATAGACAACCAATCATCCCAAATTAAGGAAGTGGACTTTAGGAGCAAGATCTATGATTTTTTCCCCTTTCCTCTTTTTGTGAATGTGTATGTGTATGCTTCTGTGTGAGATCTTGTCTGTATAGTCTTGCTTCCACCATTTGTCCTAGGGTTCTATCCGTCCATGTTATTTTTTTAATTTTTTTTCTTAATAATTAATTTTAATAACTTTATTATACTTTACCTTCGTTCTTTCTTTCTTTCTTTCCGTCCTTCCTTCCCTCCTTTAGACAACGAATCATCCCAAATTGAGGAGGTGGTCTCTGACAGCAAGATTTAGGATTTTTCCCCATTTACCTCTTTTAGTGAGGGTGTATGTGTATGCTTCTGTGTAAGATTTTGTCTGTATAGCTTTGCTTCCAACATTTGTCCTAAGGTTCTTTCCGTCCCTTTTTTTTTTTCTAAATAAGAAGTTTTTAATTCAATAACTTCATTATACTTTATTTTATTTTTACTGTATCTTCTTTCTTTCTGTCTTTTTTCCTTCTTTCCCTCCTTCCTTCCTTCCTCCCTCCCTCCCTCCTTTCTTTCCTTCTTGCCTTCTTGCCTTCTTTGCTTCTTTCTTTCTTTCTTCCTTCCTTCCTACCCTCCTTTCCTTCTTTCTTTCCTCATACTTCTACTAATTCCCTCTACTTTTTCTCCCTTTTATCCTGAGCCTGTGGATGAAAAGCTTTTAGTGCTCCAGCCAGGAGGCAGGGCTCTGCCTCTGAGGTAGGACAGCCAACTTCAGGACACTGATCAACAAGAGACCTCCCAGCTCCACATAATATCAAACGGCGAAAATCTCCCAGAGACCTCCATCTTAACACCAGCACCCAGCTTCACTCAACGACCAGCAAGCCACAGTGCTGGAAAACCTATGCCAAACAACTAGCAAAACAGGAACACAACCCCACCCATTAGCAGAGAGGCTGCATAAAATCATAATAAGGCCACAGACGCCCCCAAACACACCACCAGACGTGAACCTGCCCACTAGAGAGACAAGATCCAGCCTCATCCACCACAACACAGGCACTAGCCCCCTCCACCAGGAAGCCTACACAACCCACTGAACCAACCTTAGCCACTGGAGACAGACATCAAAAACAGGAGGAACTACAAACCTGCAGCCTGCAAAAAGGAGACCCCAAACACAGTAAGATAAGCAAAATGAGAAGACAGAAAAACACACAGCAGATGAAGGAGCAAGATAAAAACCCACCAGACCTAACAAATGAAGAGGAAATAGGCAGTCTACCTGAAAGAGAATTCAGAATAATGATAGTAAGGTTGATCCAAAATCTTGGAGATAGAATGGACAACAGATTGGACAAAATGCAAGAATCAGTTAACAAGGACCTAGAAGAACTAAAGATGAAACAAGCAACGATGAACAACACAATAAATGAAATTAAAAGCACTCTAGATGGGATCAATAGCAGAATAACTGAGGCAGAAGAACGGATAAGTGATCTGGAAGATAAAATAGTGGAAATAACTACTGCAGAGCAGAATAAAGAAAAAAGAATGAAAAGAACTGAGGACAGTCTCAGAGACCTCTGGGACAACATTAAACGCACCAACATTCGAATTATAGGGGTTCCAGAAGAAGAAGAGAAAAAGAAAGGGACTGAGAAAATATTTGAAGACATTATAGTTGAAAACTTCCCTAATATGGGAAAGGAAATAGTTAATCAAGTCCAGGAAGCACAGAGAGTCCCATACAAGATAAATACAAGGAGAAATACGCCAAGACACATATTAATCAAACTGTCAAAAATTAAATACAAAGAAAGCATATTAAAAGCAGCAAGGGAAAAACAACAAATAACACATAAGGGAATCCCCATAAGGTTAACAGCTGATCTCTCAGCAGAAACCCTACAAGCCAGAAGGGAGTGGCAGGACATACTGAAAGTGATGAAGGAGAAAAACATGCAGCCAAGACTACTCTACCCAGCAAGGATCTCATTCAGATTTGATGGAGAAATTAAAACCTTTACAGACAAGCAAAAGCTGAGAGAGTTCAGCACCACCAAACCAGCTTTACAACAAATGCTAAAGGATCTTCTCTAGGGAAGAAACACAAGAGAAGGAAAAGACCTATAATAACGAACCCAAAACAATTTAGAAAATGGGAATAGGAACATACATATCGATAATTACCTTAAATGTAAATGGACTAAATGCTCCCACCAAAAGACACAGATTAGCTGAATGGATACAAAAACAAGACCCTTATATATGCTGTCTACAAGAGACCCACTTCAGACCTAGAGACACATACAGACTGAAAGTAAGGGGATGGAAAAAGATATTCCATGCAAATGGAAGCCAAAAGAAAGCTGGAGTAGCAATTCTCATATCAGACAAAATAGACTTTAAAATAAGGACTATTAAAAGAGACAAAGAAGGACACTACATAATGATCAAGGGCTCGATCCAAGAAGAAGATATAACAATTGTAAATATTTATGCACCCAACATAGGAGCACCTCAATACATTAGGCAAATACTAACAGCCATAAAAGGGGAAATCGACAGTAACACATTCATAGTAGGGGACTTAAACACCCCACTTTCACCCATGGACAGATCATCCAAAATGAAAATAAATAAGGAAACACAAGCTTTAAATGATACATTAAACAAGATGGACTTAATTGATATTTATAGGACACTCCATCCAAAAACAACAGAATACACATTTTCCTCAAGTGCTCATGGAACATTCTCCAGGATAGATCATATCTTAGGTCACAAATCAAGCCTTGGTAAATTTAAGAAAATTGAAATTGTATCAAGTATCTTTTCTGACCACAACGCCATGAGACTAGATATCAATTACAGGAAAAGATCTGTAAAAAATACAAACACATGGAGGCTAAACAATACACTACTTAATAATGAAGAGATCACTGAAGAAATCAAAGAGGAAATCAAAAAATACCTAGAAACAAATGACAATGGAGATACAACGACCCAAAACCTGTGGGATGCAGCAAAAGCAGTTCTAAGGGGGAAGTTTATAGCAATACAAGCCCACCTTAAGAAGCAGGAAACATCTCGAATAAACAACCTAACCTTGCACCTCAAGCAATTAGAGAAAGAACAAAAAAACCCCAAAGCTAGCAGAAGGAAAGAAATCATAAAAATCAGATCAGAAATAAATGAAAAAGAAATGAAGGAAACAATAGCAAAGATCAATAAAACTAAAAGCTGGTTCTTTGAGAAGATAAACGAAATAGATAAACCACTAGCCAGACTCATCAAGAAAAAAAGGGAGAAGACTCAAATCAATAGAATTAGAAATGAAAAAGGAGAGGTAACAACTGACACTGCAGAGATAAAAGAGATCATGAGAGATTACTACAAGCAACTCTATGCCAATAAAATGGACAATCTGGAAGAAATGGACAAATTCTTGGAAATGCACAACCTGCCAAGACTGAATCAGGAAGAAATAGAAAATATGAACAGACCAATCACAAGCACTGAAATTGAAACTGTGATTAAAAATCTTCCAACAAAGAAAAGCCCAGGACCAGATGGCTTCACAGGCGAATTCTATCAAACATTTAGAGAAGAGCTAACACCTATCCTTCTCAAACTCTTCCAAAATATAGCAGAGGGAGGACCACTCCCAAACTCCTTCTACGAGGCCACCATCACCTTGATACCAAAACCAGACAAGGATGTCACAAAGAAAGAAAACTACAGGCCAATATCACTGATGAACATAGATAAAAAAATCCTCAACAAAATACTAGCAAACAGAATCCAACAGCACATTAAAAGGATCATACACCATGATCAAGTGGGGTTTATTCCAGGAATGCAAGGATTCTTCAATATACGCAAATCTATCAATGTGATAAACCATATTAACAAACTGAAGGAGAAAAACCATATGATCATCTCAATAGATGCAGAGAAAGCTTTTGACAAAATTCAACACCCATTTATGATAAAAACCCTGCAGAAAGTAGGCATAGAGGGAACTTTCCTCAACATAATAAAGGCCATATATGACAAGCCCACAGCAAACATCATCCTCAATGGTGAAAAACTGAAAGCATTTCCACTAAGATCAGGAACAAGACAAGGTTGCCCACTCTCACCACTATTATTCAACATTGTTTTGGAAGTTTTAGCCACAGCAATCAGAGAAGAAAAGGAAATAAAAGGAATCCAAATCGGAAAAGAAGAAGTAAAGCTGTCACTGTTTGCAGATGACATGATCCTATACATAGAGAACCCTAAAGATGCTACCAGAAAACTACTAGAGCTAATCAATGAATTTGGTAAAGTGGCAGGATACAAAATTAATGCACAGAAATCTCTGGCATTCCTATATACTAATGATGAAAAATCTGAAAGTGAAATCAAGAAAACACTCCCATTTACCATTGCAACAAAAAGAATAAAATATCTAGGAATAAACCTACCTAAGGAGACAAAAGACCTGTATGCAGAAAATTATAAGACACTGATGAAAGAAATTAAAGACGATATAAATAGATGGAGAGATATACCATGTTCTTGGATTGGAAGAATCAACATTGTGAAAATGACTCTACTACCCAAAGCAATCTATAGATTCAATGCAATCCCTATCAAACTACCACTGGCATTTTTCACAGAACTAGAACAAAAAATTTCACAATTTGTATGGAAACACAAAAGACCCCGAATAGCCAAAGCAATCTTGAGAACGAAAGAAGGAACTGGAGGAATCAGGCTCCCTGACTTCAGACTATACTACAAAGCTACAGTCATCAAGACGGTATGGTACTGGCACAAAAACAGAAAGATAGATCAATGGAACAGGATAGAAAGCCCAGAGATAAACCCATGCACATATGGACACCTTATCTTTGATAAAGGTGGCAGTAATGTACAATGGAGAAAGGACAGCCTCTTCAATAAGTGGTGCTGGGAAAACTGGACAGGTACATGTAAAAGTATGAGATTAGATCACTCCCTAACACCATACACAAAAATAAGCTCAAAATGGATTAAAGACCTAAATGTAAGGCCAGAAACTATCAAACTCTTAGAGGAAAACATAGGCAGAACACTCTATGACATAAATCAAAGCAAGATCCTTTCTGACCCACCTCCTAGAGTAATGGGAATAAAAACAAAAATAAACAAATGGGACCTAATGAAACTTCAAAGCTTTTGCACAGCAAAGGAAACCATAAACAAGACCAAAAGACAACCCTCAGAATGGGAGAAAATATTTGCAAATGAAGCAACCGACAAAGGATTAATCTCCAAAATTTACAAGCAGCTCATGCAGCTCAATAACAAGAAAACAAACAACCCAATCCAAAAATGGGCAGAAGACCTAAATAGACATTTCTCCAAAGAAGATATACAGACTGCCAACAAACACATGAAAGAATGCTCAACATCACTAATCCTTAGAGAAATGCAAATCAAAACTACAATGAGATATCATCTCACACCAGTCAGAATGGCCATCATCAAAAAATCTAGAAACAATAAATGCTGGAGAGGGTGTGGATAAAAGGGAACCCTCTTACACTGTTGGTGGGAATGTAAATTGATACAGCCACTGTGGAGAACAGTATGGAGGTTCCTTAAAAAGCTACAAATAGAACTACCATATGACCCAGCAATCCCACTACTGGGCATATACCCTGAGAAAACCATAATTCAAAAAGAGACATGTACCAAAATGTTCATTGCAGCTCTATTTACAATAGCCCGGAGATGGAAACAACCTAAGTGCCCGTCATCGGATGAATGGATAAAGAAGATGTGGCACATATATACAATGGAATATTACTCAGCCATAAAAAGAAACGAAATTGAGCTATTTGTAATGAGGTGGATAGACCTAGAGTCTGTCATAGAGAGTGAAGTAAGTCAGAAAGAGAGAGACAAATACCGTATGCTAACACATATATATGGAATTTAAGAAAAAAAAAATGTCATGAAAAACCTAGGGGTAAAGCAGGAATAAAGACGCAGACCTCTTAGAGAACGGACTTGAGGTTATGGGGAGGGGGAAGGGTGAGCTGTGACAGGGCGAGAGAGAGTCATGGGCATATACACACTAACAAACGCAGTAAGGTAGATAGCTAGTGGGAAGCAGCCGCGTGGCACAGGGATATTGGCTCGGTGCTTTGTGACAGCCTGGAGGGGTGGGATGGGGAGGGTGGGAGGGAGGGAGACGCAACAGGGAAGACATATGGGAACATATGTTTACGTATGACTGATTCACTTTGTTATAAAGCAGAAACTAACACACCATTGTAAAGCAATTATACCCCAATAAAGATGTAAAAAAATTTAAAAAAATAAAAAATAAATAAAAAAAAAAAAGACTCTGTCATAGTCTTCGTCTCCACCCCAAGTCTAATTGTCATTTGGGTAGCTTCAAAATCTATGTAGATAAATTTTTTTCAATACTTATTTATTTATTTTGGCTCTTAGTTGTGACATGCAGGGTCTTCTTTTTTCTTTTTTAGTTGTGGCATACAGGCTTCTTAGTTGCAGCATGCAAACTCTTAGTTGCAACGTGCATGCGGGATCTAGTTCCCCAACCAGGGATCGAACCCAGGCCCCCCGCACTGGGAGCAATGGAGTCTTACCCACTGGACCACCAGGGAAGTCCACAAAGTGGATAAATTTATCCAAATTTTAGCCCACAGTTTGGTGGCTCCTCATCTATATCTGAGTCATTCACTCTCCTGGCCATACCTTATAACATTTTTCACCTATAACATTTACTTCTGAAATCCTGAACTCACCTAAATACTGACCACAACTTTCTGCACTTTGTAACCTTTAGTTCACGAATCACACAACTCCTGCTCTTTAACTTTATAAAGACCTATAATCCCTTGATGTCTCAATTTTCTTCCTCAAAACATCTGTTCTTTTCTGATATACCCTAAATCCTATGAATATTAAATTACTTTTCCACCACATTCTAAACTTCTTTTCTATTTATCCTAAAATGTATTCACCCAGAAAAAAATATCATATTGGCTGACATTACTATTCACTTTCATTGGTCCAAAGCCTAGTGGCTGTGTACTATGGAAGAAAATTCACACAGAGCTATCACTCCAAATGTCTGCCCTTCAATCACAGTTGGGTATCAGAGTACTGTCTGTCAAACCTTCCACTGATCCTCACTTATTTCTCTTTCAGGTGTTCTCCAATAATAATTGCTTACAGTTCTCTTCAAACCCTTTACTCAGTCCCTGATCCCAGAACTCTCAGAAGGTAAACTTGCCTCTTATTTTAGGGACCACCACAATTTCCACTCTGCTATTCAAACATTTATTGATATCTCCACTCATCTTCAACTTTCTTCTAGTTTCGGAGGGTGAATTTCCCTCCAACATTTTAACACAAATATGTTTCATCTTCAGCTTTCTGTAGTGCTTAGTTTTTTTATGAAAACCATATTTCCTTTCATGTGTTCTCTTTTTCACTTTCCTTCTTTCTTAATCTCTTTCTACATTCAACTTCTTTTCATCCTATTTGCACCCTCAAGACTATCACTTTGAAAAATCATGTCCCCAGACACAAAATTACCACTGAGCTCATCTTCAAGTCTTTTTCTTTCCAAAAGAGTAATCTAAACTTGCTGATTTTACTCCCTGACCTCTTTATTTACTGTTCAGTACTTATTATTCGATCTGGTTTCCTCAATTCCACTGAACTTGATTTTTCCTAATTATCAAATCTAAAACACACTTTAAATCATGTCCTAGACTCTCTCTATTGTATTTGATATAACCAAACTCTCCTAAAACCCTTACTCCCTTATGTTTATGACAACAGACTCCTCTGGTTCTCTGATTCTCCCTATAACTCTAGGACTACTTCTCTGTCTCTCTCTCTCGTGTGTGTGTGTGTGTGTGTGTGTGTGTGTGTGTGTGTGTGTGTGTACTTTTGCCTACCCCTTAAAGCTTGGTGTACCCAAGGAATTTTTCTCCCTTTAGCCCATTGAAATTATCATGATTCACTCTCTCTGATACCATCCATTCTGTTGGTTTTGATCACCACCTATATGCTAATGGCTCCCAGTACAAGTCTAACCCAGACTTCTAAGTTTTACATTCATACGTCAAATCATTTCTTTGTTTCTAAGTTTCAGATACATATATGAATACACTGGTAAATATCTGAAATGAATATTGCAAATACACTTTCATATCCATTTGTTGTTATATATATTGTATATAATATATTAAACGCCTAAAATGTAGCATGAATTGTGCTAGTCACCATGTGTATGGTTACTAACAAAATAGACTTTATTCTGCCCTTCTGAACTTTACAGTCTATGTCTAAAATCAAACTCATCATTCTTTTCCATTTTCAAAAAGAAAAATCTATTGCTTTTCTTGATTTTTTTTCCCTTGAGATCTAGGCATGAAACTGGTTCTTTTCTTTTCCTTATTCCCCTAATCCAGTTGTAATCAATCACAAATTCTTGCCATATTGACATGATCCTTTATAATTTCTAAACCTTTTATTCATACATTCTACCACTCTCTTTAATCTGTGGTCATCACTGGCCTGCTCTAATGCATCGGTCTTGGAATTCAGCTCTCTACTTTGCATTTTGTACCAAGAAATTCAATGTCTAATATACTGGCATGATGGTGTATGAAAATGCAAATATAGTTATGCTGCTCATCTCTTCAAAACCATCTTATTATTTTTTGACCAAAGGACAAATGTGAATCTCTCTGATATGACATTCAAAGTCCTTCAAAATCTTGCCCTGCTTAACTCTCTGGTTCTATCTCTCACCACTCCCTGTATTGTGTTTTACACTATGTCAACCACAACTGCTAGTAGATCCCCCATGTACACCATGTTATTTCTCACTTTATATATATCTTTATATACAACTTGTGTTCTACCACTTGTGTTCTAACTTGAACTTGTGTTCTAACTTGTGTTCTACCACTAAGGTAATAACTCTTCCAGAAAGGTTCTCCTGATCCTTCAAGTCTGAAATAGCTCTTCCTTCTCTGTGCACCATTTACATATCTCTACACTTACACATAATCACAATATATTACATTGATCTCTGTGTATGTCAGTTGTCCCAATATATGGTGAAATTGAGGACAGAGACTGTACTCTATTTATATTTGTATCCCTGGAAACTAGCAGTGCTTAAAATGTATCATTTAATAGATTATGGTTAAATAAATGAGTAAATGAATGCCATTCACCTTTCATAATATTACCTTCTCTGCTTTATTAGTTCCCTGAGTACATTAACTATGGCCTATTAATCTTTATATTTCTACTACTTAGCACAGTGATTGGTGCATAGCAGATACTCAGCAAATGCTTGTTCTATGAAAAGTTGTGGATGAGAATCAAAAGTACTACAAGGCAATGATATAGAATAGAAAAGAAGAGTTACCTCTGAAAAAAAAGAAAAAGTAGAACACTGACAACAGGCAAACGATTCTAGTTTGGTATATTAATTATTAGAAGTCATTATTTGATTATATTCTAAAAAAATAGCTCCATTATCCTAATTGTACTGAAGAGAGTTTAAATGAATCATGACAATGCCTTCACTGAAAACAAAACTGAATTATAAAATTGTTCTTTTGGAGTGGCCATTTTTAGATAGATTGATACCTGTTAGGTATTTGGTTTTCTATAAAAAACACTGACAGCTTCCATGTTTCCAAACCAAACCTATTCACTAGGTAGAGAACAAACGAATGAACACCAAGGGGGGAAAGTGGTGGGAGGGAAGGGGGTGGTGGGATGAATTGGGGGATTGGGATTGACACATATACACTAATATGTATAAAATAGATAACTAATAAGAAACTTCTGTATAAAAAAATAAATAAAATTTTAAAAAACCCAAAAAAGTTGGTCCAATGGCTTTCTCAATTATATTTCAAATCTCACATTTTATAATCTTATGAAAGCCCTAGGGAAAAAAGGTGAACTGCCATTATAAATTTTTAAATAAAGCATTTAGATAATCAAAGGTATTTTTCATGCCCTCATCTGGTCAGGGGAAGATCTTTCATTTCAGCATGAATAAATAAGCAGCCTAGTCAAGAACTGTAGCTCTGACTGTTAGTAATAGGCTCCAATGGAAAATGTAGTGTAGCTACCATGAGCAACCTAAACAACCTTAGGAAAATAATTCTGAATCTGCTGCCTCTTTGTTCTTTGTTCTTCATCACACGGTAAGGAATTTGGGTTTTATTCTAAGTATAATGGAGAGCTATTAAAGAGTTTTAAGCAGGAAAAATTTATAATTTTATTGGTTTAAATGATTCTGATGTTGGGAGATAAGCATGCACAGTTATGGAATGAGTAGCTGGGACGCTACTGAAATGGGCCAAGTGAGAGGTGGCTTAGAGTAGTGTAGTTTCAGCAAGATGAAATTAAAAGGAATAATTTTGGCTATATTTTTAAGGTACAACATGCCATTTATTGCTAATTTGTCCTATTGACTCTCAACTTTTTCATCCTTCTCTGATCTACTCTGCATTTAGGAGGCTGATCATCCCTACTGCATCATCCATGCTCCCTTTGTAGGTGTCCTCCATTTGGTTTTAGCCAACAGGAGATGCTGGTAGAAAATTGGAAGGTGCGAAGGTATTTCTCCCTCCCCTACACACTCCCTACTTCAGGCCTCAATCTCTGAGAGTATCTGCATTTCCCCGTGACTATGATTTCTCCCCCATATGCTCTACTTCACCTTCTCAAGACTTCCTGATTCTGATAATATTCCTTTCTCCCTTTATCCATTCAGCCCCTGGGACTTTATTGACTTCCTGCTGTTATTAATCTGTTTGCCTCACCGTTCTTTGTCTTTTTCATAATTCTTCTCACATCACCAAAACTCATCCTTTCATTCAACTGTTTTTATTTGCACCTTTTGGGATGAATTCTGTTTCCTCTGTTTCCTTGAATAAATGAACAATCAGGGCTTGTTGATACGCCACATGTAGGGAAGTGAGGAAATGTAGAGTCAAGGTCACCTCTCATATTTTAGGCTTAAGCAACTGGGTGCATAGTGGTTGCATTTAATGCAATGAAGGAGGCTGGGAAAGAAATGAATCATTTGTGGAACCAATATATCATCATACAACAGTATACATATCACTAACATATGCCAGATGGATACTGATACAAGCACAGGATGCTGACAGCTGAGGGTCATGGCACTCAGGCTCATACTAAGTTTTGGAAGAATCTGATGTGAGTTTTATATAATTACTAAACCAAATATTTCATATGTGTCCTTTTCTGCTTTTTTTATATTACAGTATTTTCACAGGACATTTTTAAATGTTGCATTAGATTCATATGATCTTAATACCGTTAGAAAGCATGTGAATTTAGCATTTGATGAAAAGTGTCGAAAGAAAACACCAAACAAATTTTAACTTCTATCACATAAAGTTTAGGAAGACATATTTGTATCACATGACCTAGAGTAAGGAGAAATGTAAAATTATTGCCAAACACAACGGTTGAGAAGGTCAGATGCATATTTACTGAAAACGTTCAACAACAATCTAATGAGTCACTCATATCTCCAAAAAATAAGTGACATAGGGTCTTTTTATTTCTAGCTAAAATATTTACTAACACTTAACCATGGTTAGGAAGGAGTTAGGTCTAAGAACTCTTGGAAACATTTGTTCTATTTCCCAAGGAATGTTTATCAAACACTCCTTATCACAATCTTACATGATTTCCTCAGAAACCTCATAAAGAGCAGTAT
The DNA here is from genome assembly GCF_949774975.1 of Lagenorhynchus albirostris. Classification (NCBI taxonomy): domain Eukaryota; kingdom Metazoa; phylum Chordata; class Mammalia; order Artiodactyla; family Delphinidae; genus Lagenorhynchus; species Lagenorhynchus albirostris. The sequence goes on along the minus strand of NC_083099.1, from coordinate 113,852,611 downwards.
ATGTATGTTATTGCTTAGTCTAACTACTCCCACTTGTTTGACTGGTTCAGTCTTTGTTGAAACAATCTTATCATCTCTAATTTCTTTGAATTTTATTATCCAAAGTGACCTAGATTTCTTAAACACTGAATATAACTAGTGATTTTTGATGTCACATGATAATTAATATTTATATAAATAGGGCTAAGATAATATTATAGAAAAGTAGTGAAAAAATTATGTACTAAAGAGATTTAAAGAGTTAACCTCCAGATATCAAAAAACAGATTTTCATATTTTAACTGATTTCTAAGCTTTCAATATAAACTCTGTCATCAAATTAACATTTAATCCAGCTTTGGTAGCTTAGACGTCAACTGAGAGCACTGTATTATCCTGGGAAGTGGTCTGATAGATTTGGTAAGTATATGAAAATCAGTTGATTGCCATATCATAGCTCCTCCTCCTCTAACCCCTATAATTCCACAAAAGCAAAGAAACTACACCAAGTACCACTCTCTCTGACAACTACTGCCAAGTTCATTGCCAGCAGGTTTCCATATTTAGTATGTTGTTTTGTCAGTTAGGGTTACAGGTACTTGGGGGTGGAAATCACCATAAATATTTGCTTAGGGATCTGAGATTAAAATGTTTGTTGAGTGTTTTGTCTTATAAAATCCATCCCAAATTCTGTTATGCTCATCAAAAGTGACCAGTGTCTAGGGAATAATATGTGATATTTGGAGGTATTTTAAAACTTTAACTGGCAAGAAGCATTTGGCAGAGTAAATTTAAGAATCTTTTCTTGTTCATTTATTCTCCTGTTTTATTCAAGACTCTTTTTTAAGCTGATATAAAAACATAAGTATAAACTTGCACAGTAAATAGAATTCTTCTAGCTCAGACTACTGCCTTATTAGTTGAGGTCCCAGCTGGGTCAATAATCATGCTTTGGGGAGAAATCTCAATATTTTCCCAATTCATGTAAGCTAACACAGGCGATGCCATTGAGGCTTCACATCTTTTTTCTGCCCTTCAAATGTGACATTGCATGGGCTTTTCTAAGATGATTAATGACAGGTGTGACTGGGAGAAGTAATTACAGGGAGTGACTGGAAGTTTAAGACTTTGGGGATGAAAGTGAATGATATGAACATGAAAGTTTTAGTGATGAAGTCAACTTCTGACAAGCACAACATGCTCATTATGGAAATTCTGAAATAGAATAAAGATCTGAAGAGTAAGTTTGAAATGGAAGAACATAATTTAATCATTAACCTCTTTACTGTGGAGACTAAAGTCATATCCTGTGTTGAAAGCATTTGTGATTTGGAAACCTAATTATTTATACTCCTATAATTTTATTCTATTTCATTCCTAAGCTCCTTGTACATTCTCATGGACTGTGCAATTTTCTCTGGTATTGAGGTTGTGTAGGTGGTGGCTGACATGGTTTGGAAATACTAAATGGAACACTCAAATCATTTAATTTTATACTAGTTCTTTATAGGCATCAAATTAGCCCACATGAAAAAGCCCTACAGAGAGACAAAGAGCACTTCCAAGTATCTGTTGACTTTCTTCTTGGTTGGTCCTTTGACAGCACTGAAAACTTAATTAGATTGTAGACATCTGGAGGGCAAAGATCATATCTTATATACTCTTTCTCAAATAGCATCTAGCTTTGTGTCTCATGAATAATAGCTTTAAGATGAATGTATAGAATGAGTAACTGGCAAGATCAGATTCCTTGGAAGAAGATTTAAGAAGAAATTGAGCACATCTGAGCATGAACTTTAGACAAATGAGTTTTAATGATTTCGAAACAAAATTATTTTACCTATTTTGAATTTGCCAAGGACAGGTTTGCTTCTCACTTACTGCTTAACTTAAAGTCATTAAACTACATATATTTCTATACTAATCATTTTCCACTAATGCAAACTAATAAGAACATGGGTACCAAATTTAAGTTTTCATAGAAATTATATATATCCAGAAACAACAAAAAGACAGGAGAGTAATAATACTTTAACAACAGTCTTTTTTTTTTTTTCTGGGGGGGATCAGGAGGGAACAAATTTACTGAGATTGAACTTCAGTTCTTCATGGCACATCTCATTTCATAGCTAATATCCAGTCACTTAAATATTTATCAGTCTGAATATACTATTTCTTTCTGGACTTCAGTTGCTTATGCCACCAGCACCCATCCATCCTAGTCCTTGAATTAATAACTAAAATTTTCTCTGGAAACTGACACACTTCCCACTTTTAACCCATGTGTTTAGGTGAGGTTTCACTCCTAGCCCCAAAGGTAGAGAATGTGAATCAAGCCTACCTAGCTGCCCATCACATTCCAATGTCTTCAGTTCTTGGACCAAGTATGTAAAAAAAATCCAATCCACTGGAACATGGTTTTGGAAGTAGTTTGGGAAAATAACAGACTGGACCCACATGAACCAATACTGCTGACACCAAACAACTTATAAGCAAGAAAAACCTAGTTCTGATCACACCATTTTAACCCTGATTCCAGCTGGGCCTGAAATTAGAGCTAACTTAACCTTTTTCAATTTTATGAATCATAAATTTCCTTTTATTTCTTAACCTAAGCTAAGTTGGATTTTCTGCCAACTGGTGCTGAAAGTGCCCTAACACTGACTTGCTCAAAGGCAACATGACATGTAGTTGTCTGTCTCTAACCAAAACCAATGACTAATGTCAACTGCAGGCATGACGGGATGGCTATGATTTTCTGAGTGAAGGATCTCCCAGAGTGAAGCTCTATTTGTCATGCCACTTGTGAACAGAATCTGGAGAGAAGCAGACAGCATGTGATTTTGGCTGCCTGCCACAAATTAGATCTAGATGAGAAACAGCTCCTTTGCTTCAATGACAACAACACTTCTCCACAGGCGACAAATTTGTCTATTATCTTTGGCATAAGCAGTTAGTAAGCAGTGAGTGAATTGTTGGTGGTCCCAAACAGTAGTGATTTCAGAGGTCCGAAGCTGGCTGGAAACTGTAGGCTTTCCTAGAGTCACCTCATGAGCATTCAAGGCAGGGTAAATTAAACTCACAGGAGAGGGTATAGAGCAAGTGACCATCAGCATCATTTCTCAAAGGAATGTCCATTGGCCATGGATCATGTGTAACTCCAACAGTGGACATTTATTAATATCCCTTGTTGGATCAAGCATGCCAAATTAAAACTTAGTCCTTAAAGCTTCCAGAAATCCACAAGTTTATATATTACTTAACTTGAAATCAAGACTCCACCCCTTAGAGAGTTCTGCTCAGAAATACTACTTCTTCAGTAAGCCTGGGATTAAAAGTTGAAGACAGAACTAGTGTGTAACTTAGCTATTACAGCCAGTGGCTGAAACCTTATTTTCAGAGAACTAGAAGTTCTTTGGCTCTGATAGGTGTGTTCCAAGAGCTGAGATTAGACTGGAGGGTGGAACTAGCCCATGGGCTTTAAAACTTGAAGTCAGGTGTTACTGAAAGATAGTTTAGTAACAACCAAGTTCAAGAACAAGATCACCCAAAAGAATATCAACCCAAAGACTAGGCAGTAAGACTAATAAATTTGAAGTTATGGAAAAGTAAGAGGAACCATCAGGATACAGAAAGCTGGTAAGGCAGCACTAGTGGAAGGTAAATTTTTAAATCTTTTAAACGTGGGTGCAGAGAATATTTTATGAAGAATTTGGGCCTCGCCCATACTCTGGGAGCAGCTAGCAAGTTTTTGCAACTACCCTGAGCTCCAGATCATTCTTCCTTTTAGATTAGAATTAGAGTCACGGTAGTAGTTTATCTCACAGCTCTCCTGTATGTGTAAAAAAGATGTGTATCCACAAGAAAAGTAGAAGTATAAGAAAAGATATGGTTCCTGCAAAATGAGCCATCCAGCTACTCTCTGAAGGATTAATAGTTTAATAGTAGTGTACCCCATTGCTATTATATGTTGTTTATTTGCTAGTATTGAGCTTGCTATCAGAAATACTGCATTCATGTCTTTAGCAGTCTGTGATGAAATGGAAGAAATAAGAACAATATATGAGGTTGTAACAAAGCTGAATGTATTGAACTTAAAGGAGAGTGATGTTCTAAGATGATCATTCTGAGATGATGTTCTTTCTACATTTTCGTGTTAAACTGTCTTTTTTATATAGAATAATAGTGATAGGAAATAGTTGTTGGCAAAATAGTCCTTGCTGTGTAAAATATAAGCTGATAACTCTGTATTGGTTTCCAACTCACACACACACACAAACACACCCCACAAGCACATACGCTGTAAGGTTCAGATATACTCTGGAGAACTCAATATTGTGACAGAAAGAAAAAAAGGAGGGTTCAGAACTGGTAGATTGATTGAATTATTCTACATGAAGTTGGTAATTATGTTTTGAAGTAGAATTGCCAGTCATCTAGGAGGTCAGAAACAATTGTTTGAAACAGATTCCTCCAAATCAAGTGAAATAAATCTCCACCAATCCCCGTATGATGACATAATATGTATTGAAACCAGCATTGCATAAATAACATATTCAATTGGCAGGCTGTGAATACATTCACAAAGTTATTGATGACCTTTCATCATGATTTTCTAACTTTGCTTTGCCCTAGCACTCTTGAGTTATAAGCTCATCAATAACTCATAGAAAACATGATGTATGTAGAGTCAGTAAACAAACGTATGTCTCGTCTAGTTGGTAATATCTCTATATACTACTCTTGACAAAAATTTGAGGGTCATGTTGATCACCCTCACTGTATAAATATTATTTCACAACCACATATACTTGCCTTTGATTTACAAATATTTTTAAGGTATAATGATTTGAGACTTGACAAAAATGAATATAAAAATGTTAAATATACTTTCTGATACAAGAGAATTTTATTTTTAATTATCAGTTCCAATGAGTTAGTGACATTAATCCAAAACATTCTATGTAGACTATGTCTAAACATGTGGAAGAAATGAAAAAGTAAGTCAATTAATTTTTTCCTTAGCCAGATATTTTTGATTCACGTAGACACATTTCACATACATTATATTTGTGGTGTTCAGTGATTTTATTATGAAAATTGAAGAAGTCTAGTTAAAATTTATTTTTTGACATCTTGTAATACTAGAAAATAAAGAAGTGCTCAGAAAATGATGAGAGTATGTCAAAAGGATACAGGAGCCAGATTGAAGGAATTCCCAATAGCCAAATCTGGGACAATTTGAGTAAGATAAGAATTAAAAATAGTACTGATTGTAATACTATAACCCTTAAAATAATATAAATATCCTTTAATCCAGATGAAGTAAGATAGGCAGATAAAGGGACTGTGCTTCCTTATAGTGGAATTCTGACTAACAAATGTAGAAAAAATGACATAAACAGAAAATCATTATTTGGCAAACACACATGATTGATAGTGATGATTTCTAAATTTATGATTTAGAATCATCAATAGTTGCTGAAATTAGCAGGTAAAAGTAAAATGAGAAATAGTACTTGTATAGCCTCAAAGCATCTCTTCACATAACACTTATTAATTACAATGGAAAAAATACCTTTACAGTTGGGAAACCTGCTAGACACCACCTTAACCAACTGATCAAGATTAATATCCAGTAGTGGGACATATTGATTCTATGAGATATACTGAGACATGAAACAGTGAGAAAGAATAAATACCACTTCTTGAGGTATTATTGCCAAAAATTCACAGCATGATTTCCACCTCAGACAAGTGAAAACTGAGGCACATTCAACAAAATATCTCTTTAGCACTCTTCAAATGTGAGAACTTCATTAAGACAAAAACTGAAGAAATGTCGCATATCAGAGGAAACTAAGGAGAAATAGGACATTTGGGGAAGTAGAGAAATCTGAATAAGGTCTGTAGATTAATTAACAGTATTGTATCAATATTAATTTCCTAGTTTTGATAACTGTGCTGTGGTTATATATGTTAACATTTGGAAAAGCTGGGTGAGGGGTACAGAGAAATTCTTTGTATTCTTTCTGCAACTTCTGGTTAGTCAATTTCAAATTGGAAATAAAAGCATAAAAGGAATTTGTTACCTTTTTTGTAAGTTTTTAAGAAAATTAATGCAAAGCTCTACAGGATCATGCTAAGTAAGGACCTTGATAGGAATTTAGAGGAGGGAGCAATCCTGCTCAGCTGGAGCAAGCCAGGTTCTGTCTACAACCTAGGCCCTGAGGCCCAGCTGAGGCCGATTAATCCATGTCTACAAGTTCACCCAGGGAACGTCTTTAGAACCAAACCTTATCTTGGACAAGAAGGTGGTACTAAACTCTAAATCAGCACAGCCAGATTTAGCATCACATCAATTGTACTGCTACTCTGGTCCTGAACCTGTACCCTAGTTCTGGTAAGAAGGTTTCTGCTTGTTCCATTAAACTCCAGGTGGCATTTCAGTTCTTCAGTCCCTTCAGCACCACAGTCCTACCTTCCTCTTGCACTGTCACTTATTTCTTAATGATGGACTTCCCAGATGCCAAATATTTGCCAACATGTTGGGGCAGACCTGATCCCTCCGATATTCCCATCTCCTATGCCATCTCCATTACTTCACATTAACCCTCACCACAAACCAGCTCCTTGTCTATGTTCCATGTTATTCCTTGTCTATCTTCTTTCAAAATCTATGAATGCTTGCCATTGTAAACTTTCTGTACCTACATCTATTTCCCCAGGTCATGCCTTATCCCATTAAGTAGGCCCACTATGGCTGGTGCCCAGACAAGTTTTAATGCTTTACCCACTGCCTTCACATAGGTGTTATGGTTCTTCGTGTATGCAAGATGTATCCCTAACAAGCTAGACATGCAACTCCCATAAGATGACAAAACTCATCATGACTATTCATGAAGAGCCAATCTGATAGGCAGTGGGGAAGGATTCTGTGACCATAACTTTTAACATTACTGTTCAGAACTTCCCTGGTGGTGCCGTGGTTAAGAATCCACCTGCCAATGAAGGGGACACGGGTTCGAGCCCTGGTCCAGGAAGATCCCACATGCTGCAGAGCAACTAAGCCCGTGTGCCACAGCAACTGAGCCTGCACTCTAGAGCCCGCGAGCCACAACTACTGAGCCTGTGTGCCACAACTACTAAAGCCCACGTGCCTAGAGCCCATGATCCACAAGAAAAGCCACCACAATGAGAAGCCTACACACCGCAACAAAGATTAGCACCTGCTCATCACAACTAGAGGAAAGCCCGCAAGCAGCAACGAAGACCCAACGCAGCCAAAAATAAATAAATTATTAATTAAAAACCATTACTGTTCATAACCACATTATGAATCAAATAGCTGCTGTTAGTGAAACAGGTACTAGAATTAGATAACTCAGCAAACAGAATCAGGAGCAGAGGCGATACTGTCCTCAAGAAAGATATGTACTTTACATTTTCCATACAGAAATTGTATTCAACGAGCAGTTTAACCTTCTGTTTGGACTGTGAACAACTTGAACATAACACACAGTAATTTGTACTTTTTCTGAGTTGTAGACATTACTTAGCACAAAGACTGAATTGACTGCTGAACCTGTGAATTCCAGCATGACTTTACTGTGCTCTAATACAGTGCATATGCAGCAACTCTCATCAAGGATGTGAGGACTAACATATTGCTCAAAGATACTCAACTGCAATTTAGACGCTCAATTATTTGTTCTAGGGGTATTTTGGAAATGAGAAAATTGAGATTTCTTTCTCATCATACATGACTTATGTATAAGAGCCTTGTGCTTGGCTGTATTTTATTTTTTCTCATTTCTATACACAGATATTTTTAAAGTTGACAATTTTTTCCAGGGGTAAAACATCAATAATCTGAGAGGAGCTTTAACCTCTGCACTCTGCACTGTTCAGTACAGTAGCCACCACCCATGTAGGGCTATTTCAATTAAAATTGAAACTAATTAAAATTAAATAAAGTTATAAATTAAATTCCTCCATTGCATTAGCTACATTTCAAATACCCAGTAGCTACATGAACCTAGTGGCTACCATATTGTCAGTACACTTCCATAAATGAGAAAGTTGTATTAGACAACACTATAAATCTGGAGTGGAAAGAACCCCAAGAAATTTTTTTTTTTTTTTTTTTTTTTTTTGCGGTACTCGGGCCTCTCACTGTTGTGGTCTCTCCTGTTGCGGAGCACAGGCTCCGGACACAGAGGCTCAGCGGCCATGGGTCACGGGCCCAGCCGCTCCGCAGCATGTGGGATCTTCCCGGACCGGAGCATGAACCTGTAACCCCTGCATCGGCAGGCGGACTCTCAACCACTGCGCCACCAGGGAAGCCCCCACCAAGAAATTTTTGATGTCCGAAATATTTGAATGATGTCACAAAGAAATGGTTAATTCTCAAAAGACTTTGGTAACATCGTAGTGAGAAGGAGAAGCTATATAGAATGCTAAAGGCCCACTTTTTCCCCTAAAAATAATATTAATTCACTTATAGACTGAATTATGCTAAATTTCACTATAATGTCATATACTCTACGAAATGATTTTCTCTGTAATGATGTGAGTCAAAGCATATCTTTTTCTAGAAGTTTTAAACATCTAATCATAATTTTTTCCCTGATTCATTAGCAGCCTACAGTAGCTTGAAAACATAAGGTGCCTATCTTACAAAATCATGGTATAACATGTAATGCCCCATTTACAAAAGTATATCTAGATTTTGTTCCATACAAATGTGTGTAGGTCAATTTTCTAATCTTTTCCAGTGCTGAGTCCCACATAGCATTGAATTAAATCAGATCTAAAAGTAATAACTATAATAATAATAACTTTTCATATCATCTTAATCTGCAGAAAGAGAATTTGTTTCACACACGTAGCTTAAAATGTTAAACACATTGAAGATGCAAGTAAAGCAATTAAAATAAATGTGAAACTAGAAATTTTAGAAATATATATGTATAGTCATGCCACGATTGTACTGCAGAAAAATCATTTTGGTTCTTTAATACTATTTCTCAAGTAATTTTAGTTTTGCAAAACAAATATGCCAGGCAATCTCTTGGGCTGAGAATCACAGAGGGGAATACCACACAAAAATGTCTTTTAAGAAGCTCGCATTCTGCTGAGAGACGCAGACAAAAGTGGGATGTTTTGTACAGTTTTGTCTGTTCAGTGATGCTGCTAGACCATCTATGAAAGTCTGGCTGACTAGAAGTCTAACAGTTTGTGTATTTTGACTAGCTGCAATTGTCAAGTTATGCTAAGAACTGACAAGTTGGGCCTAATATGTCATGTCTCAACTGAAGATAAATATTTTTTTAACTTCTTTTTATTGATGTATAGCTGATGTATATTATATAAATTAGAGACATACAATACCTCACAATTTTTAAAGGGTATCTATACTCCATTTATAGTTATTATAAAATATTGGCTATATGCCCTGTGTTGTACAGTATACTCTTGTAACTTATTTTATACCTAATAGTTTATACCTCTCTTTATAACTTTTTGTAAGCAGAATTTTTTTTTTTTTTTTTTTTTTGGTTGGCGGGCCTATCACTGCTGTGGCCTCTCCCATTGCGGAGCACAGGCTCCGGACGCGCAGGCTCAGCGGCCATGGCTCACGGGTCCAGCCACTCCGCGGCATGTGGGATCTTCCCGGACCGGGGCATGGACCCGTGTCCCCTGCATCGGCAGGCGGACTCCCAACCACTGCGCCACCAGGGAAGCCCAGCAGAATATTTTTAAAGAAGAATTTTTCAAATATTCTAACAATCATTTCTCTCTGAACTCTAAATTATTATGTATCCCATAGATAGTTCATTTAGTTTCTCATTGAGGTGGATCAGCCCTACTGAACACCCCTCAAATAGAATTGGTATTTCCCTCCTTAATTTTCTGTTACAACTTAATACAGATCACAGTTGAAGTATTTTGTATTGTATTTATTTGTTTGGATGCTTATTTCCTACACTAAATAACAACATCTCATGGAATGAATTATGTCTTAGTAGCTTTGTTCCTTACATTTGTCAGTCTTAGTTCTTTGAATGCATAAATCAATGAATGAACTGCTACAATTAACTTATTTCTTTAGGCTAGATTCCTCTGTCTCCTTTGTTGTAGTTCTCACAATTATAGTTAACACTTTTACAAATTTAGGAATTTATTGTTCGTTTCCTAACTTGAAAATAGGTCCTTGAGAGCACACACTTCACCTGTTGGAAGGAATAGTAGGACAATTAATTAATGCTGTCATGTGAAAAGTGGAAATAAATAAGAAAACAGCAAGAAGACCATGACTAGGATTATAGGTTGGAGACTCACCTACTGATATTTGCAGTCTTGAAAATGTATTACTGCATGGAGGAGTGAAAAGACAGGATCAAAGGACAAGTACCGGAGGCTTGGGTAACAGCCACATTTAAGGAATGGGGAAAGAAAAAGAAAATGAATGAGAGAAGTAGAAGCAGTGATTAGAGAGGGTGGAGAATGGGAAAATGCAGAGTCATGGAAGGCAAGGAAAATATAGTTCGAGGAATGGAGATTTAATGATACCACATGCCATAGACAGGTCAAGTAGCACTGAAGAAAGGTAATTAAATTTGAAGGTTATGAGTGACATTTGAGAATTAAATTCAATATAGAAGTGGGAGTTTAACCATATACAGTGAGATTTATGAGGGGACAGATTGTCCAAAGGAGTACATATTAAAGGATTTGGGGAGTAAATGGAAATAAAACATTACACTACTTTACTATTTAGTAAGAAATTAGATCAAAGATTCTAAAAGTCAAGTCAGTGGACTGACCAGATCAATCTTGCTGTGGTAGGGATGAGGCTGGTGGTAAGGATGTTTACAGCATCTCTAATGTCAGGGTCATGATGTTTATTTCCCTTACTTTGTGATCCTTCTGGAGACAGAGGAAACTCTATCACTGAACTTGATGAGTTATTTCCACATTAATGATTAGTATATTACATATGTGCCAGGAGTGAATAAAAAATCTAATTTTCTGAAAACATACTTAATTATAAGCAATGTAGGATATATAATTCAAATAAAAATAAAAGTTTGAAATTTATTAGCAAGTGGTACAGTCTTTTTTTCCCCTGACCAAAGATTATAGAAAAATCTAATGTTACCTTGGAAATGCTTACAAGGTAAAAGTTAATACTTAATTTCAAATATGTACCATTTTAAAAGTACATATGTGCCATACAATGGAATATTACTCAGCCATAAAAAGGAATGAAACTGGGTCATTTGAGGAGACATGCATGGATCTAGAGACTGTCATACAGAGTGAAGTAAGTCAGAAAGAGAAAAACAAATATCGTATATTAACGCATATATGTGGAACCTAGAAAAATGGTACAGATGAACCGGTTTCCAGGGCAGAAACTGAGACACAGATGTAGAGAACAAACGTATGGACACCAAGGAGGGAAAGCCGCGGGAGGTGGGGGTGGGGGTGGTGATGGGCTGAATTGGGTGATTGGGATTGACATGTATACACTGATGTGTATAAAATTGATGACTAATAAGAAACTGCTGTATAAAAAAAATAAATAAAATTAAATTTTTTAAAAAAGTACGTATGTGCCAAGTTTTTAAAGTTAAAACAAAGTATATTTTGTAAATTCAATATACATTATTCATTCAAAAAAAATTTTTTTTTTGCAAGCTTACTTTGTGTCAGGTATATCAGTGAACAAAAACAAGTAAAGATCCCTTCCCTCATGTACCTGACCTTCCAAGGAGAGTCAGACAGTAAACATAATAAATAAGCAATTATATATTATCCTAGAAGGTGATCAAAGCTATGGCTAAAAAAGTAGAGCAGAGGGGCTTCCCTGGTGGCGCAGTGGTTGAGAGTCTGGCTGCCGATGCAGGGGACACAGGTTCATGCCCCAGTCCGGGAAGATCCCACATGCCGCAGAGCGGCTGGGCCCGTGAGCCATGGACGCTGAGCCTGCGCGTCCAGAGCCTGTGCTCTGCAGTGGGAGAGGCCACAGCAGTGAGAGGCCCGAGTACCGCAAAAAAAAAAAAAAAAAAGTAGAGCAGAGTAGGAAAGATGGGGAGTAATGGGGTAGGAAGGCAGAGTGTAGTCTCAAATGAAGTGGTCAGGGTAGGTCTTAAGTGGTCAGGGTAGGTCTTAAGGGAAAGTGAATTTGAGCAAATGCTTAGAGGAAGACTGCAAGGAAGGTAAGCCAAGGTAATACCTAGGGAAGAGCATTACCGGTAAAGGAAACAAAGGTTTTGTGATGTTTGAGAAACAGCAGAGGCCAGTGTAATAGAAGCAGGGAGCAAGGAGAAACCGGGAAGAGGGGGCAGAAGATCAGAAAGGTACTGGTTAGCAGGTGTGCGTGATCTAGATCTTTGAAGGTCATTGTAAGGACTTTGGTTTTTATCACAAAGATAATCAAGTCTCCTTCTCTTTTACTAGCTCCAATCAAATCCCTGAGAGTTGACTTGGGGATACATTGTTTGGGCTTAATGGATATGTTTATGTATGTTCCAATAACTTCTGCTTCTAAGAATGGTATTCAGGAATCTTCCTACCTACACTGCAGTGACTCATCATGCTTTGAAACAGCAAGCTATATAATAATATGACAGTGCCCTATGGCACCAAGAGGTGAGATGAGGATTGAGATATGTGCAGCTAGAAGCTAATCTATGAGACTGAATCTTACAGCACATCTGTGAAAGAAACTTAGCAGAAGTTTTTTCAAACTCAATCAGAAATTGACATGCACGTATCAATAAATAGTTGTGAAGCTGAAAGAGAAAATTTAATAATAAAAAACAAAATTCAACTAGAGGAAAGACTAAATTATCTCTTTAGATGCTCTACAGAACATGATAGTACCAAATTATTATCATATGAAGAGATAAAAGAATATGCAGCCAAAAATAGAGAAAAAATTGATCAAGCAGTTAATAAAACATGTTGTTTTACTGATTTGGTGATAATTGTGGTATTAGCTTTTTTTAAGTTTATAATTTGGTTGTGATTTTTTTTTGTTTACTAACTTCAGAAGATAAATTCATATTTGTTTTTTTTGAAGAGAGAACTATATTTTATAAGCTTCAATCCCTTAAGCCCTAGACCTATCCTTGCTCTGAGTAAAATGGAGAGGTATTTCAGGATTTTTAGCTGAGGAATGGGTATAAACAGAAAGGGCATGAGTGAGCAAGATCTCAGGTGAGCTGTAACATTAAGAAATGCCTAGAGATTATCATTCCAAGTGAAGGAAGTCAGAAAGAAAAAGACAAATACCATATGATATCACTTATTTGTGGAATCTAAAATATGGCACAAATGAACATATCTAGGAAACAGAAACAGACTCACAGACATCGAGAACACACTTGTGGTTGCCAAGGGAGAGGTGGAATGGGGGAGAGAAGGATTGGGAGTTTGGGATTAGCAGATGCACGCTATTATATATGGGATGGATAAACAACGAGGATAAACCTACTGTATAAACCTACTGGATAAACCTACTGTATAGCACAGGGAGCTATATTCAATAACCAGTTTTAAACCATAATGGAAAAGAATATGAAAGAGAATATGTATAACTGAATCACTTTGTTGTACAGCAAAAATTAACACAACATTGTAAATCAACTATGCTTCAACAAAATTAAAAAAAAAAAAGAGGCAAGTAAAAAGGAAGAAGCAGCAAAGACCTAGGAGCCTCCACAAAGAAAAGCAGGAGAGGGTTTTGTGCTGGAATCCAAGTGAAGAAAACGTGTAAAGTAGGAAGTGAGCAACTGTGTCTGCTAGTGGATTTAATTTCAAATGAATCAAGAACTTGCTGTTTCTTTATTTCAGAATATTTTTGATAGACAAATAAAATGTCTTACGTTTAAATTTATTTTAAACTTTCTTAAGGGCTTTTTTTTCTTTCAAATTTTCACTCACTGTGTTTTCAAAATTATCTTATGTGTTGCCTTATATGCTTCCCTCATTTGGCTACAAGCTCCTTGAGGAAAAAGATATGATATCATCATTTTGTATCCTCAGCCTATAGTTTGATGCCTAGGACATAACAGCTATTCATTCAGTGTTCAGTGAGTGAGAGAATAAAGGGACAAAACAAGTAAAACTGTTAGGTTTCCCATTTCAATTAAGCGTTCAACCTGAAGAGAGATAGTTTCTGGAAATATTTTTCACACTTTACCAATTTCAGAAGTCACGAGCCAGGAACACTGATATGTGCACCATCCAAACATGCCAATAAATGCATTCATGAAAACGTCCCTTTGTTCCTATTGATTGTTAATTTTGTGACTGCATTGGGTCAGGGATGGGGGAAAAGGAAGCTGGTCAGGTAGACAGCTAGTGGCCTTTAGATGATTAAAGTGGCTTATACTTCCAGAAGTTCCTTTTGTGCTTTAGATGCAAACCTTCTGTTCCCCTTTAAAAAAAGAAAAAGGAGGAGGAAAGGATGTTACATGAAGAAGCTTGGAGACCCATAGTAAAGCTACCTTTTATCTCGTGAGCTTTCTCATCTCCTCCATTGGTTACTTCCTCCTGATGCTGCCCTTTCTGCTGCATATTCCATTTCAAGGTCACCTTTCTTACATTTCTCTTTAAAGTCAAAGGTCCGTTTTTACTCTGGTTTCAAACACCATCCTCAATTGCTTACTTCTAAGGCTTACTGAAAGAGTATGTCCTCTGAAGACTAAGAGAACTGTAATCTTTATATACAGATTCTAATGCATTAAATACAGAATTTTAAGTATAGTTTAAAGATTACTGAGTTGTATGGCTTCCTCACTATTTATGTCTGGAATTGTATTTGCTATACCCAGGCATAGATATAATGTAATTTAATTAATAAGTTGCAGGGGGACAGGTACTAAGTCTTGTTCCTTATTTTCAGAGTCCTTAATGCAGGTCATGAATACGCAGCTATTTAATCATAAATTCACAGCTTTCCAATTACTACCTGTGTGACCCTGGCAAATTATTTAACCTCTTTGTAGTTTAAAGATTCATGCTGAAAAATAGATGTTAACTAGGGTAACCATATAATTTATTTTCCAAACAGAGACACCTTTGTGAATGGTAGAGAATGTTAATGATTTTACTCTAAGAAAACAGGCATAAAAACCAGGACCATTAAAGAGAATCCAGGACATACGGTCTTCCTACAAGTAACAGTACCTACCATTATTAAATGAGAAAGCACAAGGAAAACATGTAGACTTAGAACTGTAGGTGCTCAATAAATATTATTGTTGTTAATATTTTAATTTATTATTATTGACCTAGGAAAACCCTTGAGCCATCTTTGGTCAGTAAGTAAGTGTAACCTTCCTGAGACAAATAAACCATCTAGGACAGTGCAGTTGTTTTCCCACTTTTGCTTCTTTTACATTTTCTTTTGATAGCATATTCCAAACTCAAGCCATTCTCACCATTAGTAATTTCTGTAATCTGGATGCAAAAAATGAAATATTTTGCTGCACTGAATGATTGTTTGTTAAAATTCTATCCCCAGTAGAGATTTAGAAGAGCAGATCAGTTTTTTGAGTGAGCCCTGAAGGATTATTTTGAAACTGGTCTCAGTTTCTCACTTTAAAGGCAGAATCATTTCAATTCCTTTAATGTCTCCTCTTAAGTATAATTTTCCAGCTCTTTCATTTATATGGCTCTCCAATGAATCCTACACAAAGTTCATTAAAATCCTTAAGAAGCCTCACATTGGGCATGGTCCTCTAATAAAGATAAAATGTTAAATATAGCAAGAGGATAACATTGAAATTGCCATATGCTAATTTGGCATTGTAGTAAAACATTTTTGCGTGTATATTTAGTATCATGATTGATTTGCTACTTTCCACTGAAATAAATTTAGTCTTTGTGCCTTAGGAGCTTACAATAAAAAAATACAGTCTTCTTCAGGTAGTTAAGATCTTTATGGTAGTGTAGATACTAGATACTAGACTGCGAGTTCCACAAGGGCCAAGAATGTGTTTGCTTTTATCGCCAGTGTATAACAAGCTCCTAGCAGAGGGCCTGCCACATTACAGGCTGCTAGCAAATATTTGCTGAATAGGTGAATGAGTGGATGAACATATGAATAAATGAAGACAGACACAAATGAGAGAATACTAAATAATGCAGTGAATCACATATTAAAGTTATGTATAAATAAAAATAGCATATACTAACATCTATTTATCCATTTATTCAGGGAATATTTATTGAACACCTCTTCTGCTAAATACTAAGAATATAAAAGAATATTAAGATTCAGTCATTGCTCATTCATAGAGAAAATACTACAGATTAGATAAAATAACAAATAACCTTAGTATACACTAAAATAATAATACAACATGAACAATAAAGTTTATCCCATAAATGCAAAAATGGTTTAAAAATAAGAATTTTTTCATTCATTACATTATTAATTGAAAGGGAAAAAAATCATATAATCATAGAAATAGAAGACAAATGTCTTTTGATAATATCCAAGTATTTCTGGCATTTGTTTTGGCAAACTGGGAATAGAAGATATTCTTAATAGAAAAAGTAAAAATTAGAAATAATTATAGAGATTATTCTGAAAGGGTGAATCACTAAAGAGAGTCTCATTCAAGTCACAAACAAGTTCCCTATATTGCCACTATTATTCAAAAGCCTAGAAGTTGTAAATTTAAAAAAGAAAGAAAAAAAGAAAGGAAACAATGCAAAAAGAAGGGTACTTTTTTGGATACTGGAGAGGAAGAGAAAAAATCATAATCATTAGTATACCTCTGTATTTGTGTATGAAAAACTATGCAAAGATGTTCATCAAACTGTCAATAATATCTTGAATAGATGGGAAATTGAAGGAATGAGAAATTGCAACTTTCTCATTTTTCTGTTTACAATTCTATATTTGGCATGATAAGAATGGTTATAACTATATATATATAATACATTCCCTGCCCTCAAAGAGCTGCACTAAGGAAAAGAGACATAGCCATGACCAGACAATTGCCTTGTAATACCCAACATAATAGAAGCCCTTACATTGATTTAAAGAGAACAGAGAAGGAAGTAACCAACTAGATGTCAGGGAAGACTCAATTTATTTTGTGAGAGCAAGTCATACCATGTGGCAAAAAGCATAGGGTGCAAGGCAAGAAGAGAAGAAAATGGAGAGTAGTACGGTGAGAAAGAAGGATCTGACCAGATTGTAAGACTTGCTTATCATGCCAAGGAGATAAGGCTTAATTTCATTCCAGTGGTAACCATACATTTCATTCATGTTCACCCAAAATATTAAAAACTATTTACCCTTGTAATGTAATATGTATATGTGTACTACACACTATATATAAAAAATATACTATATTGTTAAAAAACTATTTACCTGTTTTATATTTCCAATTGATATCTAAAAAATTTATCATAATTTTAAATTGTTTCAAAGAATAATTTCTGGTATATTATACACATGCATTAGTTATACAGTTGACTCTCGAACAACATGGGTTTGAACTGTACGGGTCAACCTATACACAGATTTTTTTCAAAAAGTAGAGTCAGCCCTCTGTAACCTCGGGTACTGCATCCTTGGATTCAACCAACCATGGATCACAAACTTGATACACCATCAGTCGTTTGTGACTCCACAGTTGAGGAACTCATGGATACAGAGGGCTAACTATGGGACTGGAGCGTCCAAAGATTTTGGTGTCCTCAGCAGGTCCTGGAACCAATACCCTGCAGATACAAGGGATGACTGTATTTGCAAATCTTTGAGTTCCAGAGCACCTCATTTAATTTAAGTAAAATATCCTCCATGTAAGCTAAATGAAAAAATAAGTCCTCTCATTAAAACCCATCATCCATATCAGCAAGGTAAGCAAGTAGTTATTTAGGTAAATGTGTAGGTAGACAGATAAATAATCAAGACAGACAGATTATAAAATAGAGCCTTGACAAAAATAAACTATCTGGTTGAAATAAGATAAAGCCTCCCTTTAACATTTCTCAATGAAGCCCTTTTGGCTTTTTTCTTAGGAAAATCACTCTCAGAAGCCATGCATTCTTGAAATGTCTCTTTGTTGATAACCCCGGAGATATTCATATACGGGGAATGTGAGAGATGGATGAGAAAAAAGACAAGGATAATCATGAAAAGAGTGTTGGGAAAGGAGGATTTCTAGACAGCAAGATCATTTTCTGGAAGATATACTTTAGGAGAAAATATACATTGAAGTTGAAGATCTGGAAATATGTTTCATTAAAACCTCATATTCCCTAGAAGGTCTTCCTGTGGCCAAGAGGTACAAGAGTCTCAGTGTACAGATCACTTCCACTGACAAGAAAGAGTCATTCTAAAATTTTAAATTTGTAATAGAAGTGACCTGATGTTATTTGTGATTTAGGAAGATAGCTGACTATATCATCACTATTGCACTCCAGCTGCCTAATATGGTGCCAGAAACATAGAAAGGGATCCATAAATATATATAAATAGGCATCAATAAGGTAATCAACAAATGAACTAACAAACAAGTAAATTAGAAACTCTAGAGAATAGGGAGGATGTGTTTCCTATTCTTGGAACTCTCCCTGCCACAGTCTTACTTGTCTAACTATAGTATTTCTATCTTCCTACAAACTTTTATCTCTTTTGAAAAAAATTCGCTCAGATTAAGCTGCTTCTCCCAGTCTTCTTGTTAAGCCTGTTGCTCCTCGTGAATATCTGTCATATTAATTATCACATCACACTGTAATTGTTGACTTAATGTCTGTTTTTTTCCTTTTGCATATGATAATATGAACCACTCTGGTCAGTGTTTCCTCAGTGCCTGGGATATAATAGGTGTTCAGTAAAAATTCAACAAATAAATAATATAAAAACATAAGTGTTGCATACTTAGATCCCCAGCGTTGGTGCTGACAAAACAATTCTCTGCGTTCTTATGGGAAGATACAGGTAAATTTAAATAGTTGCACTTTCCAGAGTCTTGAGGATCTGCAGGAGACTTTTCTTTCTCATTTGAACACACAGCATAGTTATTTTCTTTCCAAGCTATTAGTCTGCCTTTGTCTTTGAAAACTGTGAATCATACATGATTATGTTTTCCTCTTTGTAATGAATAATAAAAGACTTTGAGCTGAAGAAGTGTTCATCACTAGAAAAAAAACAATACATGCATATTTTATGTAACTTTATCACTGGTTTTATCTTATCTCCTTATCTTCATTTTGCTTTTTCTTCATTTTTTCATTCATGAATTTTTCACACTGAAAAAATATCTTGTATGAAAAAATAATTTTTAGAGGTAAATAAAAATAAAATTATTATACATATAAAAGTAAAAATTTCTCTCCTACTTCTGACTCAGAGGCCTCCTCTCCAGAGTCAACCATTCTCAGCAGTGTCTTGGGTATCTTGTCCATAGGTTTTAAAGGTAACTTACATGTACAGTTGGCCCTTGAACAAGTAGGGGTCAGGGGCACCAACCTTCTGCGCAGTTGAAAATCTGATTATAAATTTATAGTGGACCCTCTGTATCTGTGGTTCCACATCCATGGATTCAACCAACTGCAGATGATGTAGTACTGTAGTATATTTTTAGTGAATGAAATCCAAGTACAAGTGGACCTGCACAGTTCAAACCCGTTTTTCGAGGGTCGCCTGTATATAATAGCATGTGCATACTATATCCCTTTATATAGATTATGGTATAACAACTATGACACATCTTTATTTTTTCTACTTTAGCAATAGATACTGTATATTTGTATAGTTCATTTCTATTCTCTTTCTGTAAGAATCTATTTGACATGTTTTGGATCTTCTTATTCAATTTCCTACATTCCTTAACGTCTCTACCACATTAACAATCTGCTCCTCTCTTTTCACTTCCTTCTGGGAAATTCCTTCAGCTCTAACTTTCAGTTTATTAATTATTTCTTCCCCTCTGTCTAATCTGCTATACAAAACTTCTATGGAGTTTTTTAATTTGATTATTTTTTTTATTTCTAGAAATTATATTGGATCTTTGAAAATCTGCCCATTTTCTCCATATTTAATAGATCTAATATGCAAAAGGATATCTTGATTATCATATATTCTTATTTAACTTAAAGTGCTTTGAACTAAAAAAAAATGTAGAGAACTTTGTGATTTTTGAACATACAGTATTTTGATTACGTTGTAAGTAAACCTGAACTTGAGTTAACCTGAGAATCTAATCACAATTTTAAACATTTTAAGTTTTTTTTCTATCAAAAAAAAAAATTCTGTGAATTATGGAGAAAGAAAAAGAAGAAAAAAGAAAGAGAAAGAATGGAAAACTTCCATTACTGATTGCTATGATAGCATCTATTTAGTCCATGGTGTGAAAAGTTACTTTTTCTTTCAGATGCTTACTCTTTCCTCTATCTCTTTATCTAAATAGATGAAACTAATAAGAAAATAATGCATGAATATTGCAAGTCATATACTGTCTGTTTAAAACCTTGCCTGACATTGACATGTCTTTTATTGTATTTTTAATTCCCATGTTTATATTTCAGTAAAGAATGCTACCCCTTTATTTAAATATTTACTTAAATAAATATACTTATTTTATAGGTATGTTTGTGACCTTTTCAGCACTTAAATTCTCCTACTGGTTTTATCGAGTGATGATCACAGAGGGTTTTTTCCCCATGTGCCCTGTGACTTTGGACTATGACTTCATCTTCAGAGGAAATTTAACTGAGGCTTCTTGTTTAACCTGGGGGTTATTCCAAAGCAGTTTTGCACTTGTTTCTTCCAGTTGCTCACATATGTAAACTACTTGGGACCACTTTCTACGTCAAAATCAGTTGGGAAAAACTGTGGAGCAATGTTTTGTTTGGAGAAATGTTTTGTTTCCGTCAAAACTCTGGCATAAAGAGAAAACTTCCTTGTCATCTTTTTTAATCTGAAGTTGTTTTATTTTTTTCTAACTCACATTTCACTCAATGTGCAGCCCTACCAGGGTTCTGGTTTATGCCAGGATCTTTGCTTTGATTTCCCTCCTATATTGCTGCAATGCCTGGTCTCTGGTCCCCACTTAAGCATTTAAACCTAAGTCAGTTGGTTGTCTAAACAGCACTTCATCTTTTCCACCTTATACTGTCTACCACCACACTGCTGAAGCACCAACTTAATGCATTTATACTCTGGCTTGCGATTTGTTGGTTCTTTTCTTAGTTTCTGTCACCTAGATATTCCTTTCATCTTTCTAAGATTAGCAGGTATTAAGTTAAAGTTTTATCTATATTTTATCCAGAATTTCTACATATTTGTACTGAAAGAATTTTTAACTTATCTTATTTCACTAAGTTGTCATAACCAGTTATAATTCCTGGCTCTTCTTACATGTTAACTCTTTCATATGAATTTTACAATCAGTTTGTCAAAATTTTTATACTACAGTTTATTGATTAAGTTTAAACATTTTATTAGAGGCATTATTTTCCAATGTTTAATTTTCTCTTATTATAAATTGAAACTTGTAAATAATACTAAGCACAGATCTATAATTGAAACCACAGATCTTTCATTTGTAGAAACTTGTTGTTGCTACATTTAAATAGAAGTTTTACTTTCTCCTCTTCATCAAGATACTTTCTTGGGCTTCCTGGTTCCCCAAAACAGTAGTAGACCTTGTTTTGACTTTCAAGTTTTCCATGGATTCACTAAAGAACAAGTAGTCAGGACTGACCACTTGAATACATATTTAACAAAAAATGTCTTATTTCCAGCTTAGTTTATTAGATTCTAAGTTTAGGCTAGCCCAGTTCCAACTAATTATTCCTAATCATCACCAGAGTTTTAATCAATTCATTCGATCTTCTATTTTAGTTCCAGCATCACCTTTTCATTCATATCTAATAAAAGTTAACTATTTTCATTTTCCAGAATATTTGACTTCATTTGTATTCTAATTTATTCCCTTAGGCCTAATTTTCTGCTTAAGCTGCACTGTCCTTACCATTACAAGTCTTTTCTAGTTATTTGTGCACTGTTGTGTTCTACTTTACTCGCTCCCTTTGAAAAGATGTTCATTGCTACTTTAGCAATTCTGGCGTTTTCTTTCCACCCCTAGATCTCCCAACTATCTCCTGCTTTTTTTTTTTTTTTTTTTTTGGCGGTACGCGGGCCTCTCACTGCTGTGGCCTCTCCTGTTGTGGAGCACAGGCTCCGGACGCGCAGGCTCAGCGGCCATGGCTCACGGGCCCAGCCGCTCCGCGGCATGTGGGATCTTCCCGGACCGGAGCACGAACCCGCGTCCCCTGCATCGGCAGGCGGACTCTCAACCACTGCGCCACCAGGGAAGCCCTCTCCTGCTTTTTATATAAGGATATGGAACGTTCTATTCCTTCATGCTAAATTCATTTTTTTCCACTCCTACACTAGGAATGGATCCCTATTTGCTGCTTTAAAATGTTATTCGCAACAATTTGTGTTTACATTCTCCCATCCCTCAGTTGCTTTTCAGACTTTTTCTTTATCTCTGATGTTGAGCAATTTGATTATGATGTGCCTTAGGGTAGTTTTCTTCATACTTTTTGTGTTTATTTTGTTTCTTGGATCTCTGGGCTTATAATTTTCATCAAATCCAAGAAAATTTTAGCCACTGTTTCTTCAAATATTTTTGTTGTCCCTGCTCTCTTCTTTCCTGCAGGGATTCCAGTTACACACTTGAATTACACTTGAATCATCCCATAGATTACTGACACTCTGTCCATTTTTTTTTAAGTCTCTTTTCTTTCTCTATTTCATTTTGGATAGCTTCTATTATGTCTTCAAGTTTACTAGTCTTTTCTGCAATGTCTAATCTGCTTTTAATCTCATCCAGTGTATTTTTCACCTCATAGTTTTTGTCTATAGAAGTTCAATTGGGGTCTTTTTTTTTTTTTTTACTATCTTGCATATCTCTTTATATTTTTGAACATATGGAATACAGTTACAATAACTGTGTCAGTGTTCTTTATCTGCTAATTCTAAAATCTGTCAGTCTGGATTAGTTTCAATTGATTGATTTTTTAATTGAAATTTTTATTCATTTAATTGTAGGTTCCCATATAATTGTAAGAAATAATACAGAGAAATCCCATGTATCCTTTACCCAGCTTCCCCCAGTGGTAACATCTTATAAAACCAGTATAATATCAACCAAGATATACTGATACAAAGCACTGATGTTGTTCAAATTTCCCTAATTTTACTTGTACTCATTCATGTGCGTGTATGTATGTTTAGTTCTATACAATTCTATCCCATGTGTAGGTTCATGTATCCACCACCACAGTCAAGGTACAGTTCTATAACCTCAAGAATCCTTCATGTTGCCCTTTTATAACCACACCCACTTCTATCCTGACCCCACCATACATTTCTAATTCCTGCAACAACTATTCTATTCTCCATTTCTAAAATTTTGTCACTTCAAAAATGTTATATAGGGCTTCCCTGGTGGCGTAGTGGTTGAGAGTCCGCCTGCTGATGCAGGGGACACGGGTTCGTGCCCCGGTCCGGGAAGATCCCACATGCTGCGGAGCGGCTGGGCCCGTGAGCCATGGCCGCTGAGCCTGCGCGTCTGGAGCCTGTGCTCCGCAACGGGAGAGGCCACAACAGTGAGGGGCCCGCGTACCGCAAAAAAAAAAAAAAAGTTATATAAATGAAAGCATACACTTAAAAAAAAAATTGTGTTTAAAGTAATGAGGCTGAGAATTCATGACCTTCTGCTCTTGTTGGAGACTAAGATGACTACAGAGTTATTATTTACTACTAAATTCTGTGCCTCAAAAATTAATCAATTCTAAGAGAAAATCATAAAGTTGTATTCATGAGGGGACTCATCAGAAACCAGTCATCACTATGTGGATTTGCCTGGGATGGGTATCTAAAATAATCTGAGCTCTGATTTTAGAGAATGCCAGCACAAAATGAGAGCTTGGATAATTTATATTTATGCAAATACCTGCTAGTAAAATATGTCTTTTCCAAGATTTTTTCTAGGTAAATAAAAATGGTAAGCAATTTAATATCAGGAGTCATGGTTTATTAATATATTTTCCACATCACCAACTTCACTGACATATTCACAGTCACCCTTTAATAAGTACTAATTGAATTAAATTCTTTTAGAATTAGCCCACCAAACATTCACGACATGCTCTAGATTCCTGAGCCCTTCAACTCAGGGGTATTGAGTTAGGAAGGTCAATTGTTAGGTACTTTACACATCTATCTGGACCACCATAACAGCTTTTGCAAAACTGAAACAGATGAGATCTATACGGAAAAATGTCCTGAAATCACTTCTTAGTAGCCGTACGTTTATTTTTTCCTGATATGCAACTTACCCAATGATTCTCATATAGAATCACCTGTAAAGCTCATTGAAATACTGATCGCTGGGCCCCATCATCAGAATGTCAGATTCAATCAATTTGAGTTAGGACTTGAAAACTTGCTTTTCTGACATGTTCCAAAGTAATGCTGATGCTTCCGGTCCTAATGTCACACTTTGAGAATCACATTACAACCATATGCACTACTTTTTAAAATTTTATTCTTCTCATTCCTGAACCTCCCCATATTAATTTCTTTTATAGTGCTATACTTTTTATTTGAATATAATATTTAGGACTCCATTATTCAAAGATTAGAACTTTTCTTTCTATTCTTTTCTTTTTAACCCCCAGAACATTTCTGAGATAACTGGTCACTATACAATGGATCAAAGATGACTATGGATCAAAGTTTGTATTAGGCTCTTATTATTTAGATATTTATTTCCCATCCTGTTCCAAAATTTGAGGCAGATAGATCAAAGCAAAGCTAATTAAACCACAAAGTTATTGAAATCAGGACCTGATTTCCTCAGCCCCTTATTGTGGACTGAGTCATCTTGCTTCTAACTGCCTTCCCACAACTCAAGTAACCACACTGGCCAAGGCAAGAATCATGATGATGATGGTGGGGCTGGTCTGAGACTCTGGCCTCATTTTCTAACATATTCCAAATATACTGTCTACAGAGTGCCTGATTTTACTACATTACACTCAGCAAGAAAGTCACCTTAACGCCTCCATCTATCTGCTGCCTGCCACAGAGGAGCTGCAATGTATTTACCGTCAACTGAGAAAGAAATCTATATTTATCCGGATATGGAAGATGCTGAATTTACTGACAATTGACAAATTAGTCTGGAATGAGAATGCATATAGAAATAGCCTGCAGTATGCCATTATGTTGTGACATAAATATATGGTCTCTTCCCTCAACTTATGCCAGAGTAAATGAACAATGTTTCTTCAACATGAGTAATTTCTCATCTACATTAGTCTGCCTTTATTGTTTTTCTCTCAGTTCTTAACAGCTATAAGGGGATATCCTAATAACCATAGTGAAATTTACACTTTGAAATCCATGTTAGCTATTAGTAAAATCTCCAAACGCTGTGTCAAATTACAATAGAAAATTTGATTTAAATTTACTCTCTTTCTCTCTCCCTCTCGCTGTATATTTAGGTGTGTGTGTATATATATATACATGCATATATGTATACACACATAGCTCTATAATAGCAATATACTACACATCTTAATATAGACTGGTTAGGCTTTTCATAACGTTGTCAGACAGATTTTTACTCTAACTGTAAATGGATTTATGTCCCAAATCTAGTCATTTCCAATGAGGTGATATGGTCTAGCAATTAGGAACATAAATCAGAAGTCCTTGTATTAAAAACCAACATTGTTCCTTGCTCTCTGTAAGGAACAATGACTATCCTTTCACAATCTAAATGGACTATCCTTTCACATAAATTGACTATCCTTTCACAATCTCCCTTTCCTTACTTTTGAAGCAGGTATTAAATATGCAACCCTATTTTAGCTATTAAATTCATACTATATACAAAGTGATAACAATGGCTGGTACATTGTATTTAATATTACTGAGTTATTAATAGTACTATTAGTAATGATTATTGAGTATTATTAGTAGTCGAATAAATATATTAAATATATGGCCTTATTCAGTATATTAGTCATCCTGTCCATTGATCTCAGTGTGGTGATGAAAATTTTGTTTATTTTCCTTAAGGATCAGCTATGTGTAACAACTCTGATATCACTCTATAAACTAGAAACCCATCAGCCTTGTTCTTTTTGATCTTACAGAGCTTTGTTCAACAGATATGTAAGTTTAGTTAACTTAGTAATAGCCAGTTCCTACTGAAGCCAACGTGATAGATCTTTCCTATTACCCCTTCCATAGAGTATACACTGTACTCTTTTTGTTCATCAACTACATAACAAACACTAAAGTTTACAAGACCTTCTGAATACCACAGAGACCACCTCAGTGAGTGCTCATTTCAAACACTTATTGACTAGTAAAAGAGAAGCAAAATCAGCACAAATATACTGCAAACAGGAAAGAACACACGTTTTTATTTTTATTGTGCACACATTCTTTCTGGGTAATTGTCACTGCACAATTGGAAAAGAAAGCATTTTCAACATACTAATGATAGTCAACTTTAAGTCAAAATTTTTCTGTCTGAGGCAGGACAGTTGCTTAATTTCAGAGTAATTTATTAATCATGAGAGCTGTTTGTAGAAACTGGGCATTTTTTTTGAGAAATAATTTATCTAAACCTCAGTAGAAGGATTATGCCTATATTTTGATCCACTTTTGTGAGTGCATCCAGACCTCAGACAACATTTACAATAGTTCCCAGCTTTGAAACATCTACCCTCTGTTGATCCAACTCAGCATGAATTGCTTGTCTTTCAAAGAGCAAAGGTAATCTCATAAACTGGTACGCTATGTTTAGGCAACTCTAAAAAAATCATTTTAATTTTGTTTTAAAAATACAACCTACATTTGTATTTTAAGATGCATTGATATTTTCAATTTTTCTTGATTAAATACACACAAACTTCCCAAGTCATCTTGCCAAAGATATTCATGAAGGAAAAAAAAAGTTAAAAAAAGAAAAAAACATTGAGCACACTTAGCATTCAGAGCTTAGTTTCTAATTCCATTCTCCAATACAAAAGGCCAGGGCTCCTTGTAGAAATGTCTGATTCTAGCACTGGGCAGGAAATATATAAGAAGAGCCTGGAGCATCTTGTAGTTCCAGAAAGCAAGGAAGTGCAAAACAAAAACAGATGAATCAAAAATCCCCGCACAATAATAGGATATATAAAATGGGTATCGGTGCCAACTGAAAGAATTCCCAATGGCCAAAACTGGAACAATTTCAGCTAAATACAAAACATACATATATACGTACATAAAAGTAAAGGAATAGTATTGGTTAATATCCCAAGGTATAAAACGAACATCCATGAGTCTGTACTGATATAAATAAACTACTAAATAAAAAGGTAAATGGGATGAAGATACAAATCTCCAGTGCAGAAGAATTCCAAATGATGTATGTAGATACTCTGCCCTCAAGGAGAAAGAGCACAACTTCCCATTCCTTATGTATGGGCTGCTCATTGTAACTTCCTTCTGAACAGTACACTATGAGAAGGAAGGAGAAAAAAGAGTGACTTCACAGTGGAGAAACTTGACAGAACTACGTCAGCCAAGTGATCAAGGTCAACGTCAAGAGTGGAAAGTCATGCTGATACTACGTACCCCTGATACGACATGATGAGAATGGCCCTTCTGTGGTTTTCCTTCCTGAAACCCATAATCTCAGTCTAATCATAACAAAAACATTAGACAAATTCCAAGTGAGGGACGTTCTACACAACACCTGACCAATACTCCTTGAAATTATCGTTATCAAATACAAGGGAAGTCTGAGAAATTGTCATAGCCAACAGGAGCCTAAGGAGACATGATTTCTAAATGTAATATGGTATTCTGGATGGGATCCTAGAACAACAAAGGAACATTAGGGAAAAACTGAGGAAATTTGAATAAAGTATGTAATTCAATAATATATCAATGTTCATTTAGTAATTGTGACAAATATACCATGCTAATGTAAGATGTTAGTAATAGGAGAAACTGAGTCTGATGTATATGGGAACTCTCTGTACTATCTTTACAATAATTCTGTAAATCTAAAATGTTCTCATATAAAAGGTTATTTTTTAAAAGAGTTATATTTGAACAATTTAATATGAATTTTATGAGTTTCAAATTCAGGCAATTTTCATCAAAGGAAGAATTTTCTGTTGTTTTCTAAAGTCACACAACTATATAGGTAGCAGTCACTTCCATATATTGACTCAATGGCATGCAGATATTTAACAAAGTATTTGAGTGTGGTGTAACTGAGCAGAAATAGCAGGGGGTGCAATTTTAAGCATCATAAATGAAACAGCAATTGATTTCCAGTAACTCTCCTTCTGAGCTGAGTGGGTTTTGTATTTGAAAATTGCTCTGAGAGAAACTAAAGCCAAAAACTGACCTGATATATTATTATTGATATTTTAAGGGAGAGGTAGAACCTCCAAATTACAACTTATCGGATTTCTCTCTTCCCTCTTTTCCTGAGTTACACTGAAGGTTAGTATTGAGAGTGTAAGCAGTTCTATGTGTAAAGCCTTTAAGAAAACAATTCATAATTCTCTTAACAACAAGAATCCTCTTCTACATTACTCATTTTCCTGAAGCAATTTCCCTCCTTATTTGGTTATACAATTAACTAGAACGATAGTGAGTGTTATGCCTTTAAAATAAAACTAAATTAAATGGTAATGCAGTAATCCATCAATTACAGTGGGGCTACTGATGGATCCAAATGGCTTAGTATGAAAATATTTTGTTGGATTAATAATATATTTAATGCTATGTACTCACCATTACAGCAGGGAATAAAATACTGTTTTAGTTAATCTCTCACTGTCAGTGCCTGGAAATTTTTACAATCAAAAGGATTATTCTTTACCAGCAAATGAAGATGGGCAACAGTATTTGACAGCCCCCTTTAAAATAACACAAATTCTGGATTCACAGCAACAGTAAATGGTGGGGGGGAAGGCCATTTAAACTTAATATCAATTACCAAAATGACTATTTATAACCAAATGAATTATGTATTACATTCTCATTTTTTTCCACTGCAGTTTTTGTAAGAAGTGTTTCTAATAGTTTTGTATTTGTACATATATGTAACATAATTCTAACATTTAAAATACAGCTCTGCAAACATACTGTACAAGCAAACTCTTGTCTTCAATATGCTTTAGCTTCACATCAGACAAAAATACCTAGCCATGCACAAATGACTTTTCATCCATAGATGAAATGGTTTCATTGATGTTTCTCCACTTCAACTAAACAAAAGTCATTTGCATCTGAATTTTTAGGAATTCTAAAATTGTAGCACTTAGTTCAGCAAAGGCAAAATAATATCCGCCACAGTCTAGAATTTCTGGGAATCTTCAAAGCCGTAAGTTGTCTTTAAAATATCTTTAGTCCAGAACATTCAACACTTAAGGCCACATTTTATTAGCTGTGTTACATTTCCTGCAAAATTCAAATGGGGATACTTCAAATAGCAAACCATATGGTCTGCTCCACATTTAGAAGTTCTTTTTTTTTTTTCATTTCCAGAGGAATTTCTCTACATCAAATATGTACAGAAATATCTGAAAGTACTTTCTGTACAGAAAAAGAAACAAATTTGTGTGGCTTTACCTCTCCTTAACAATAAGACTATGAACCACAGGCGGAGAGTCAGGAGGAGGGGATCAACTTCCCAATTCTTTTCATGGTTTACAGGAAGCCTTACAGAGCCCTCGCACCCACTGTAAAAGACATGCTCTGAATAGTGTGGTCATATATTTTTTTCCCCAGTGAACCCCAATTATGGGTCACTTACACTGAAATGGAAGGAAGTCCTTTTCTTTCTTAATTGAAGAACACCAAAGGAGGAAAGGAGACACAAGAAAAATGACTACCATGAAAAGGAAGTTAAAATGATTTTATTGAACTGGCTGCATTCCTAGCCACCTAGCGTATGAAGTAATAACAATCAGTCACACTACGGTACATGATTAATAACAATGACTGATCCTCAGATCTCCCACCATCTATCTATCAGTATCTAAAGGAGGCATTATTCATATTGATTCTCAGCTGTCTTCTGTCGCACCATTGTAATTTCCTCTTCTTGGTATCATACACTCTGCAAAATGCAGCATTTAACTTCGATAAGATTGGTGGAGAGTGGAAACTATCTTTAAATGGTGTGTATAACTTTTTAAGAGACAGTGGCATCTGTCCCTTAAAAAGAGACACCTTGATACACCTTGATTTTGAGGTGCATCTGAATTGTGACATATGGCTGTAATTTATCACAAAGGAACATGGGGAGAAAAAATAAATTTTAAAAAATCTAAGTTCTCTCTTCGGCGCTCTCACAACACATTGTTGCCCTCATTGCACCTCATTTCCTTTCCATTTTTAATAAGAGTTTAGGAATAGGTTTGCAAGTGCCCCAGAGTTCAGGTCGCAGCATCCTTTAATATTTCAGGGAATAGCAGCCCATAGTAGCCTTTAAAATTTGGGGGAACAATAACCCATAAGTTATGGGAGTACTGATATTAGATTTCATCCATAATAATAATGCTGCTTAAAATTTCACAGTACTGAAGCATATATTATCTGATTTGAGGGGCAGGTTTTATTTTTCCCTTTTTTTTTCAGAAAAGTTTTATGGTTTAATGGATGGAGTTAGATGATCCGATTTGCATTAAGCTTTGCAGAGTACATTATTAATATTATTTTTATAACTCCAGCTTTTCTTACCTTTTATACATCTGCATCCCTGGTCTATATATTGGAATATAAGTTTGAACCGTGGCATGGGTTTTGAGTAGACCTTTAGCGTTAACCACCGTGCATTTGCCAAGAACCTCAGAGGGCAACCGTATATTCCCCCACCGCATCCTCAAACTTTCCCAGCCACAGAGGTACAAACAGCCCATTAGGGGTGTCCTTCCAGAGGAGGACCTCTGAGTAGCCGTGCTCTCCTTTCCCATTACAGGAAAAGGCAGTGTCTTCAGTGGTTAAGAGGAAAGGTCTTGGAATCAAATGAATCTGAATGCAGAGTATGAAAAAAAGGAAGTTGAGAGATCACACAACTAGGAAAGTGTGGGATTATATTAAATCTCAGATCTTAACTATAAATTTTGAGCTATTTTTACTTCCGGTTTCTATGCACTGTTAAGAGAACAGCATTAATTATAATTCCACAAGCCATCTTCATTCAGCAAAAATACCTTTATCATAGAGAAACTGTTAGTAAGTGCCAGAGCCATGATCCTTATTTAGTATTTCCACACGGATTGAATTAACTGGAGATCGACCAAATTATTCTTTAAGAAATGTCCTATTCCACGATTTTAAATAGTTGTAATGGCAGCAGAAAGACAGTTCAGCATTTGTGGTTCTATGTAAGAATCCAGTTTTCCACCACACGGCACGGACTTTTGCAAGTTTGAGAAAAGCACTGTTACACTACTCTCAGGCTCTCAAGTGAAGCTCTACCTCATCCACAAAGAGCTGTCCAAGAGAAGTGCACGAAGTCTTAAGAGCAGCTGCTTGCACATGCTGCATACAAATTAAGACCTAGAATTAAAATAAAAACTCTCCCAAACCTTTTTTTAAAGACCAGAGTTAGGAGTCAAGATATCCCATCTCACATCCTGCTCACTATGCCATTTATCATCACTGAAAGTAGGGGCTGAGTCCTCACCTTTGTTTGTTTGTCTTGCCTTTAGCAGAATCAGACAAGATACATTCTTGGTGGTGGGACAAGCAGTGACCAAAGTCAACTCTGTCTCTTTTTTTTTGTTTGTTTTGTTTTGTTTTGTTTTGCGGTACGCGGGCCTCTCACTGTTGGGGCCTCTCCCGTTGCGGAGCACAGGTTCTGGATGCGCAGGCTCAGTGGCCATGGCTCACGGGCCCAGCCGCTCCGTGGAATGTGGGATCCTCCCAGACCGGGGCATGAACCCGCGTCCCCTGCATCGGCAGGCGGACTCTCAACCACTGCGCCACCAAGGAAGCCCTGTCTCTTTTTAAGTGATGCAAGTTATTCTTTGGCTCTAAGAATGCAGTGTAATATCACCATTTGTGATTTTGACTTCATGGAAATAAGAAACTTGAAATAATTACAGTGCTTCTGTCATTGCTGTTGTTACTCATATTGATCTGAGAAAAGACCAGAAAAACAACAGAGGTAATATCCTAGATAAAAGCCGTACTTTTGGCATCAAGATTGGCCCAGCTTTGATTTGCATTTCTCTAATGATTAATGGTGTTGAGCATCCTTTCATGTGTTTGTTGGCAATCTGTATGTCTTCTTTGGAGAAATGTCTACTTAGGTCTCCTGCCCATTTTTGGATTGGGTTGTTTGTTTTTTTGATATGGAGCTGCATGAGCTGCTTGCATGCATTTATTTTTGATGAGAGCAACTAGTCTTTTCTCTTCTCTATGTTACTTTATTGATTAATTGGGCAGATAATGAGGGTGATATGATAAATGACTCCTTCTTCAATTAGCTCTAATTCTTGTGAAGTACAGTATTCCAGTAAACTTTTTAAGCTAAAGTTGCTTCAGCTATTGTGACTGGAAAGTTTTCTAGAATGTAGAATCCTTGTGGAATAGATCTTTTTTAGAAGTGTATTTCTAGTCTATAGCCCATCCCCATTCTTCCCCTAAGTGGCACTCAAAACCATTTCCCTATCCCAGCGATGAGGCCTTGGCTGCCTTGATTGTACTAAATGACCCCGAGGAGCAGAAGTGGGTGAAACATTGCAGAAGTTGGCAGAAAACCTCCAATATTCTTTGTGAAGAGCAAAAGAGAATAAAAGCGTTGAATAGTAAATTACTGTAACATTATGTACTTTGATGAGGTCCAGTTGACAGTACACTTTGAGTCCCCTATTATGTGATTTTATTTTTTCCCCCCAGCAGTACTTATCTGACCAGGGCAAGCACAGAGAAGACAGATACCTGATTTGGGGTTTTTTTCCTGGAAAATGAGACTAAGGAAATTCATAAAGATATTCAGACATACAGAAAAATGCATAGAGATGGAAGATAACTCAGAGGGGAGGTAAGTAGAGGAAAAGAGTCAATGACTAGGACAGTCCAATGAAGTCAAAGAACAAGAGTTGCAGGAGTGGCTGAGCATAATCACTGGGAGGATAGAGCTGCTGCTGGAGAATAAGAAGTGGTACGTCTTTAATATTTCAAAGATGCAGCAGTTTCATGGGATAGAAGATTCAGGTTGTGACTCTGTCAATGAATGAAGAAAGTAAAATAAAGTTTGTTGCCATTAAATGGCTGTTGAGTAATTGGGATGTTAAATTGGTCATCCCCATGAACATGATTATTATCCACAAGATTCTTTTGATAACCGGTCATGTTATCAACATAGTAACTTAACATCTTTTGCTTCTTTTTTCCCAGCATTACAACTTCAGTTCAAGCCCTCATAATCATTCATTTTAATCTGACATTTTATCCTAACTGGTATCCCTGATTCCTGACTTACCCATCTCCAATCAGTCTTATACATAGCTTTGTCCATGAGCTTTCTAAAATCCAATCATTTACTTTATTCCCAATTAAAATCTATATTGTATACCTAGAGGAAAAAGTCCAAATCCATCAGCATGACATGGAAGACTCCAAACCAAACCTTTTTTCCTATCCAACAGACTCTTCTTTCTTTCTCCCATGTCTATTTCCAGTGCTGTCTGTACCTGGATTGATGCCACTCTCAAATCTTGGCATGACTTAAGACTTGCAGATAGGACCTCCTTTATCTGTGGAGTATTTCCTGTGTACCCCAGTCCTTTCCTATTGTCAGGAAGTGACCAACATGCCCTTCTTTCAGTCTTCCATCATACTGAGTACACATTTCTTTTGTGGCACTACACTGTACTGATTTATTTCCATGACTTTTTCCCAGCTAAATGGTACCGTGAGGCCAGAAATTTATATTATTCAACATTTGACTTTGAGCACCTAGCACAGTGTGGGGCATGACAGACACTCAATAAAGTTTCAAGGGGTTCTTTAAACTGAAATAGCAGGATAATGGAAGGAATGTGTTCAAATCAACATAAATTTGAAGCCTGTGAAATTGGAAAATAGATGGTGGTTTTGAAAGTAATGTGGAAATTGAGGGTTGATACTGATTTGAGGTGTAACATGAGTGCTTTAGGGCATGCTGAATTTACGGAGAAAAAAAACATTTTTGAGTGAAAACGAGAGACCAATGGTATTGGACAGGGAAAGAGCGCAAGGTGTCTTGGGCAATTAAGAGTCCCAGGGAAAACTCTTAGTAATAGTCATGTGAATACCTTTTTCTCTGAGACACTAGGATGTAACAATAGGAGAAATGTTACTTCTTTCTGAATTTCAAAATCTCCCACCTGATTATTTATAATTGAATTATGATTACTATGGATCTAAATATTTGAGATTTTTTCATGGATACAGAAAACATAATTCTCATCATTTTTTGGCCAAAAACATGCTTAATCAGATATTTGAGATCTATCAGAGAATCTACAGAATGGATACAAAAAAAATCCAATTATCCTTGATCATAAGCCATTTTTTTTTATCAGTAAAGTCTATCTATAGCTCTAACACAGCACTGCTCAACTCTTTTATGGGGTTTTACTGGAGAAGATGTTAATAAAAGTCCTGCGGAAAATGTGCCTCAGAAGCAGAGTGCTGATCAAACAACTTTAGAACTCTATAAGGGTTCCAGGAAATAATGCTGTCAATAATTTATAATTTCAACCTTTTTTTTCAAAGTTCTTCTATTAACATCCTAGAACAATTTTCTGAGGACTTTATCATATTAAATTTATCAAGTGATCTTCTTTCATTTTACATTCCATCATCAGGAAAAACCATCCAAATAACTAAAAATATTCATTTCTTTGATGATGTTTGTTGTTGGAACTTAACCCTCCAAAATGGATTTTCTATTGTTTCTGTATTGAAAACCTTATTTTTAAAAAACGATCCTGTGTTATAATTGAGAATGATTCGGATTTGAAGTATTTTACTAAGTGCTGCTTATTCTGTGCCCTAGTGTTTTCACTTGCATTGAAAAGAGAGAAAGAGGAAGAGAGATATAAAAAGAGAGCGAAAGAGAGAAACAGAGAGAGAACGGGAGAGAAACATATACATATTTCAAAAGGCAGTACTTTGAATGATAAAACCTAGTGATGTTACCTAAAGAGGGACATGAAATAAAATGTAAGGCATGAATTTAAAAAAATAAAGTAATAACAAATGACAGTGTGACTTATGAACTAAAATTAAATCTAACTAAGACAAATATAAGAACATCAGTCTCTTCAGACATACAGACAGATGCAGAGTTATTTTATATATTGCCATGCAGAATTTGATTAGCCAGCCTTGTTTCTGTCTGTGCTTAAGGGCTTTGAATTAAAGTTTTATTGCTTCAAAATTTTAACAGGAGACTAAGTTTCTGTTTTCACATGCAATCCATCTTTAAAAAACACCCATTTACATTTCAGAATTATTTCACTACTCTTTCTAATAATTAAGGCGTCCCATCCGGATCAGCAGTATGACATGGTGAAAGGAATGTGGCTACCAGAATAAGAGGACCTGGGCTTAGCACTTGCTTTTTGTTTATCTTTGGCTTGTCAGTTACTTTATCTGAAACACAAACTCCTTATCTATAAAAAATGTGATAGAGAATAAAAATAGTTTCTAGGTGGCAGAATTTTTTTAATGCATATGTTAATTTAATGAAATACTTTGAAAACTCTAAATTGCCAAACAAACATGAGTTATTATTGTCATACCAGAAGCAATGGTTGTACATTAAAAAGAATACAGTATTTGAAGAAGGAAAACTGGCTTTGAGCTCTGGCTCTACTTCTTGCCAATTGTGGGCCTTTCTGCTCTCGTGTCCCATCAGTGAGGCTGATACTACCACTCACTTTATAGGTTCCTGGGGCTTCCCTGGTGGCGCAGTGCTTGAGAGTCCGCCTGCCGATGCAGGGGACACGGGTTCGTGCCCCAGTCCAGGAAGATCCCACATGCCGCAGAGCGGCTGGGCCCGTGAGCCATGGCCGCTGAGCCTGTGCGTCCAGAGCCTGTGCTCCGCAACGGGAGAGGCCACAACAGTGAGAGGCCTGTGTACCGCAAAAAAAAAAAAAAAAATGCCTTCATCTTTGAAAACTGTTTAATAGAATTGGAAAATGGTTTGTTCTCTACTGTTAAAAAGCACACATCTGTGGGAATATAACAGAGTATGCAAGATCACTCATTCCAGGACCAAAGAGGCTGATCCTGTTGCTCTATAAAGAGTACTAAGCACTGCTCTGAGGCCAGCAAGAACAGTATCCAAAATGCTTAGACAAAGCCTGCAGATAGGACATCTCCTAAAGATGTTTCACTGAAGGGCCATAACAACATTTGCAATTTAAGAAGAAGCTAGATCTGAGACAGAGTGAACTGTCTGAAACGAAGTCATTAAAACTAAGAGGAGGAAACGAATGGTGAACAAGGAAACAGGGTGATTAAGGGTTAGTGGTTGGAGCCTTGTAAGACATTTGGTCCTATTCAAAACATCTTTTTATAAGACATTTTGTCCATGCCAAAAGGTCCTTGATATTCGGTCCTATCCAAAACCATTTAACATGGACCAAACATGCTCATGAACATTTTGGATATGACCAAATCTCATGGACCTTTTGGCGTGGACCATTTTGGACAAGACTAAATATCTGCTAACCAGTTGGGGAAGAAATAGCTACAGTGTAATTTTCCAAGTTAAGCACAGATGACTGAGATTGCTTTTTTACTTGCATGAAGATAAGGAGCGAAGAAAAAATGGTAAGCAGACAAATATGAAGAATAAGTGTCCAAAATGTATTAAGAGCAAGTGGAAAGATCATCAATAGAAATTTAGAAGCCATTGCTAGAGGGTCACTTTATTGCTCAGCGTTGCCCTGTCTTTCAGGCCACCTTGAAGATCTCCTAGTACTGCCTTGTCCTCTGACTTCTAGACCCTTGTTCAATGCACTGTCATTTTTATTCCCTACCAGCCCCCAGCACCACTACCAGAAGCCATAGGAGATTGAGGCTTAACCCTATACATTCAAACAGTCCTGACAACCAACCAGATTGACATGACTCTGTTAAGAAAGAACGTGTGCCAACATCGCAATGATAAAATCAACCACCAAACTGAGAAAAAGTCTAGACCTCTGTTACTCTGAGACAAGTATTAATTCCTCCATAAAAATTTTATAAAGTATTTCTATGATTCAGTCTGTCTTTTAAAAAGCAACCCTTTACAGCCCTTGAGGAAGAAAATGCTGAAAGTAAAGGCAGCGGTTAAAAAAAGGAAAGTCTAGATTTTTAAAATCTAGTCCCTCACAGACATTGGTCCCAAAGGAACTCTGTGATAAATCACCTGCATACCAATCTTATATTTTCAAAGTCTGTCTTCTCATTAACCTGACTTGCAGAAGTTGGTCTGAAAAATGGTACTAGAAGGCAAATACCAAAGTAGGATTTTGGTGTTGGATGACCAACCTCTAGACTTTTACGAGGATCTCATCACCCAGGTGAAGCACTGAGACCATCCTGGCATGCAATGCTGGTATAATTATTAAAATATTCACCAATAATGCACTGGGAACTGATACCAGTGAAAGGGAAGGGAGTGATGATTACAGTGCTTCAGGTGTTTAAGAAGTGCTAGAAACAATAGTAATTATAAGAACATTGAACTTGGGGATAATCAATGCACTGTTAAAAGGCACCAATAACCAATTAAAAGCTAACTGTGAAAGTCAGAGGATTTTCCTGGCAGGAAAGAAAGAAATTCCCTTCTTATGTAACCAGATGACCATTTTTTCCTGGTTGAGGACACTGTTTACCAAAATAATAAGAAATGCCATGGTGAGATGGGCACGAGTATCACCAAGAAGCTCAGTCATGGTACTCCTTTGTAGGGTAAAACTAACAGTATGAGATGCTTTTATAAAACTAGGCTCAATTGGACTGATAGATTCTCAGAATAATAAAGTCCAAGCAGTACACTTAGCTGCAGAAGCCAGGTGTGAGCAATGATTCTGCTGAGTGATAAGGCTGCAGTGTCAGCCTTGGGGGCCTGACCCACAGATTGCTATGGAGATGCTTAATAGGACTAAAGAAACCTAGGATGCCCAATAAGTGTTTGCTCAATTTGTACAAACATAAGAATTCAAGTGTAGGTCAGAAGGCTAAGGGAAGCAATCCCATTTAACATTCATAATAATTTCCTGATATCCAGAACGGAGTTTTCAAACCCAGACCCCCTGAATGAAGCACGGGCTTTATCCCCGAGAGGAAGGACCCTGTTCAACACTTATACGTGTATTTTAATTCCTCAGACTTATTCCAAAGGGCTTGTAAACATATTGGGGTAAGGGATAAACTCATACATTTCAAAGACTGTTGGACATACAGTTTGAATCATTACAGGTTGAGTTCCTTGGAAAACAGACATTAAGATGGAATTTAATGTGCAGGATGTTTAAGGACACTAAGAATCTAAACCTATGGAAATGAGAGGCAAGAAACAAGAGCGTCAGAAGTAGAAGTCAAGTGTTATGATGGTCCAGCAACAGACTAGCCCTTCAGAGTTGTCTTAAGTTGACCCAATATGGTACAGTCTTTATACACTCTCACTGATGAGAAACTGGAAGCAGACTGCCCAGAGAAAGGGGATGACTTTTGGTAAAGTGGCTTTCTAGAGCTAAGGCTGTTCCTGAAGACACACTCAGCAGCTGGGGCAACAAGTTCCTTACTGAAGGGGATATGGATGGCATTTCGCCATGTCCACCATAAAGTTGACTTTGATACCTGGTAATGATTCCTCCAGTCCTTCCCCAAAGGGTCCTAAGCAATTTATTCAGATAACATCACACTGGGGTCAAGGGACTACCTCGTCATTTTGAGGACATTTAGACACAATTTTCTCTGACGGTGATATTTGGATATTTGAAGGATCTGAAGCATCATCACTGACCCTCTGTTAGAGGAGACACATATAGGATCCAAATAATACATTAGTGAGTTCAGACCCAGATCCAGCTCAGAGCAGCTCCACTAGTTCCACAGACCCAAGGTTCATTTCCCAGTTCCAAAATGTAAAATTAGGACGAACATACTTAGAGATGAGTAGAACCCCCAACACTGGCCCCTTGACCTCTGTGGTAAGAACCATCACAGTGAGAAAAGTCAAGTGAAAGTCTCTATCAGCACCTACCCCACCTCTGGCCAAGAGAGTATATCAAAGACAATACTGTATCCTACAGGGAATAATAGAGATTATTGTCATCTATTAATATCTGAATAATGCAGAGATAGTAGTTTTCAATATACATCCATTTAATTTACTATCTGGAACTCTATAAAAGCCAAAGAGATATAGAAGGATGACAGTGGATTACCGTAAACTCAGCCAAATAGGAAACCCATTAAACCTGTTGTACCTGATATGATATCTTTGCTGGAGCAGACTAACAAGTTCTCCAATACATAGTATATGGCCATCAATCTGGTAAATGCATCCTGTTCTATTCCTCTCAAGAAGCAGGATCAACAGTATGTATTCATGTAGGACAAACAAGAGTATGTGTACATTTACCATCTTTCCCCATGGCTATGATTAATCTTCTTAGCCTCTATTAAAACATAGTCTGAAGGGACCTGGAGAATCTGTATATTATTCAGAAGTTTATAATGGTCACATTTTATATATGATAGATTGATGACATCATGTTAATTAGAGTGGATGAGCAAGAAGTAGCAAGTATGTTGGAAATCTTTATAAAACATAGGTGGGCTTCCCTGGTGGCGCAGTGGTTGAGAGTCCGCCTGCTGATGCAGGGGACACGGGTTCGTGCCCTGGTCCGGGAAGATCCCACGTGCCGCGGAGCGGCTGGGCCCGTGAGCCATGGCCTCTGAGCCTGCGCATCCGGAGCCTGTGCTCCGCAACGGGAGAGGCCACAACAGTGAGAGGCCCGTGTACCCCAAAAAAAAAAAAAAAAACAAAAGATAGGTGCTCCAGAGTGTAGGAGATTTCACCAATGATGCACTGGGAATTGATATCAGTGGAAGGGAAGGCGCCCACAAGATCAATGAAATTCTTAGGGCTTCAGTAGTCTGGGGCATGCTGAAACATACCCTTCAAACTAAAAGAAATAAAGTAAAAGAGAATAAAAGGATAAGCCACAGACTTGGAGAAAATATTTGCAAAAGACATAGCTGGTAAAGTTTTACTATCCAAATACACAAAGAACATGTAAAACTCAACAATAAGAAAACAAACAACCACATTTTAAAATGAACCAAAGACCTTAACAGAAACCTCACAAAAAAAGACGTACAGATGGCAAAGTTATATTAAAAGATACTCCATATCATATGTCATCAGGGAAATACAACTCAAAACAATGAGATACCACTACATACCTATCAGAATGGCCAAGATCCAGAACACTGACAACGCCAAATGCTGATGAGGATGTGGAGTCTCATCTTCCTGCTGAGACAGGAACTCTCATTCATGCTGGTGGGAAGGCAAAGTGGTACAGTCACTTTGAAAGACAGTTGGGGAGTTTCTTATAAAACTAAACATACTCTTAACCATATGATCCAGCAATCACATTCCTTGGTATGTACCCAAAAAAGTTAAAAATATATGTCCACACAAGATATATGCCAGCACACAGATGTTTATAGCAGCTTTATTCATAACTGCCAAAACTCAGAAGCAACCACGATGATGCTCTTCAATAGGTGAATGGATAAATAAACTGAGGTAATCCAGACACTGAAATAGCAACACTAAAAAGAAATGAATTATCAAGTAATGAAAAGACATGAAAGAAACTTAATTGCATATCCCTAAGTAAAAAGAAGCCAATCTCAAAAGGCTATATACTGTGTGATTCCAACTATATGGCATTCTAGAAAAAGCAAAACTATGGATACAATAAAAAGAACAGGGGTTGCCAGGGGTTAGGGAGGAGAGAGGGATGAATAGGTGGAGCACAGAGAATTTTTAAGGTAGTGAAGATACTCTGTATGATACCATAGTGGCAGACACATTATAAATCTGTCCAAAGCTATAGAATGTACAAATCCAAGACTGAAATCTAATGTAAACTATGGAGTAGGGTGATAATGATCTGTCATTGCAGGCGCATCAATTGCATCAAATGCACCACTCCAGTGGGAGATGCTGATGAGGAGGCTATGCATGTGTAGGGGCAGGGGAAATATGGAAAACCTCTGTACCTTCCACTCAATTTTGATAATTCAGAACCAAAAACTGCTCTAAAAAATGTTTTTAATTTTTTAAAAGATAATACTACTTATGTAGACCTTGTCTCATGCGCCAACAGCAGACTGCACCACAACTCTGGGAACACTGAAGACCTCAAGTGGAAATTATTTGTAAATACTGTAAATGTGTGAATAAAGTTAAAGACTTTTTCCCCTCAAAATATTATTTCTTAGGAATAAAAAAATATTCTGTATTCAAATCCTTTTTATATAAAAGGATAGACTCATTTTAATACAATAGCTTCAAAGAACCTAAATCTGTGCTAATTTCAGATGCTTTAGAAATCAGTTCACAGAATTGTAATGTACATTTATGGTTTGGAATACTCCACTACTAGGAATAATCAGTGTGTAGTCTAATGCCAGGGAGCCACAGTCTATTTGGCAAACAGCAAAACTTGCTGCAAAGCATGAGCCCAGTCCTTTAAAATAAAATAAAATGTGTGGGTGTGTATACGTTTATGTGTGTTATATATAGAATAGCGACTGAGAGAATATATGCCAAAATACCGACAGTGGTTACCTTTATCCATAATTATATTTTATATTAAATTTCTATGTATTCCTTTCATCAGAAAACAATTCATAATAAATGTGATGGTTAAAGTGCAAAAAAAAATTAATTCATAGAATAAATTAAAAAGAAGACTAAAGGCTTAATACAGGTTTATTCATTTTTTCTGTGGTTTGAATTCAGAATTGAAAATGTTGAACTATATTGTAAACAATTTTTAAAGGTCATTTTCAAAAGTACCACTGTGAGGGTTATAATGGAAAGATCACAAATATATACCTACTGGATGAATTCTTAAAAAAGACAATGTCCTAATCCAAAGTTTTTCAGTCTTGGCTCTACTGACATTTTAGACCAGAAAATTCTGTGTTGTGGGAGACTGTCCTGTGCACTGCAGTATGTTTAGGAGTTTCCAGGCCTGTACCCACTAGACGCCAATATCACCCTGCTCCCAGTTGTGATGTGATGGTCAAAAATGTCTCTAGACTTTGCCAAATGGTCCCTGGGGCACAAAATCCCACATACACCCCACTGAGAACTAATGCCCTAAAGTTACGGAATAAATTTTGTGACTTGAGTTAAAATTTAGTGACAGCATGAGATACAAATTCAAAAAGGGCTGTTATCTCCATCTACTCAGGCGATAGTGAAGCTCATGTGCTCCAGAAAGTAGAGGACTCTAGGGATGACAAAGACATGAATATTGAGGTGAACAGGAAAAGTCTGAATAAACTTGTTTTATGAAGTATGAGTTAAAAGTAATATTTTAATTAATATATTTTTAGAGCATGTAATTTTAAATATATGATGCAATTAAACTAATAAATTATCTATCAGAAGTAGATATTTGACTCTTTTATTGATACCTCTAAATTTGAAAGTCTTTTTTACTGGGGAAATAAAGAATCAATTTGTATTTTGGTTTTTCCTTTATTGAGCAATGTAGTTTTCTGTTGCCTTGAAATCATGGAATTTAAGCAGTTAGAACTGCACTGTCCAATACAGTAGTCACTAAGCCACATGTGGCTATGAGCAAGTCCAAATTTAGATATGCTATATATGTAAAATGTACCCTGGATTTCAAAGAATTAGTATGAATAAGAAGAATGTTAACTTACATTTATAACAATTAACATTTATAATGTTAAATTACCATTATAGTATCATTTATATTGCTATAAATGTTGAAATTATAATATTTTAGATATATTCATTTAAATCAAGAATAATATTAATTTTACCTGTTTCTTTTTACTTTTTTAATATGTTTCCACTAGAAAATTTAAAAATCATACATGTGGCTCACATTATATTTCTTTTGGACATCACTGCATAAGCTCTAGTTTGAGAACTATTAAATGGACCCCCTGAACCTTACAAGAAGCCATTTAATTCACAAATAGCAATTGATTAAAACAAACAAAACAAACCACTGTACTTTCTCAGTGAAATATTCCACTCCAATATACTTGTTTTTTAAATCCAATTTCAATATGAAAATTAGTCACTCCTGTTTCACCAACCCCTGCAATCAAATTATAACTAATATTCACGCCTTATTAAAAAATTATAACCACTATTTGGTGAGAGATTGGAAAATAAAGACTGTCTTTTCATGGAACACCAATAAAACATATGCTGTATAAATAAAAATAACACTCATGAAAAAAACTGTAATCAAAATCTTTTCTGAATATATTACGATAAATTATGTACTCTTTTTAAAAAATGAATTACAATCTAAGTATTTAAAGAATTCTAGATCAATATGCATAATATTGTAACTCTAAAAAACTAAAAGGAGATGCATATAAATAAATAAATATGATTTATTGGATAACTGTGAAATAACTATTATAAATAACTATTAAATAACTGTGATAACTATTATTTATTGGATAACTGTCATTGATTGGATAACTGTGAAATATAAAAATCTCTGTAAAATGAGATATACCATTAGGCACTAACTAATATCTAGACCTTTTCGTCCTACAGCTCATGAGCATGGACACAAAAGAAACACACTGACTAAGGCCTATACAGTAAAGGCATGGCTTGCAGACAAAAGATAAAAGCCAAGTGGAAAAAAAAATGAATGCTGCTGCCAATTACATATCAAGTAGTATTTTTTAAATGCTTAATGCTTTTAAACTAAGACTTTAGAAAAGAGGCAAGAGTGCCTGGAATCTCATAATTCCATGAAATCTTAACTTTTTACCAATTTCTTTTTCCGTGCTTCGAGAAAATGGAAAATACTTCGCAAATTAAAGTGTTTTATAC
Source organism: Lagenorhynchus albirostris (assembly GCF_949774975.1). Taxonomy (NCBI): domain Eukaryota; kingdom Metazoa; phylum Chordata; class Mammalia; order Artiodactyla; family Delphinidae; genus Lagenorhynchus; species Lagenorhynchus albirostris. The sequence goes on along the minus strand of NC_083099.1, from coordinate 113,808,407 downwards.
AAGTCAGATTTTATTCAGACTCTGTCCTGACATTTCCTTCTCCAGCAGATTAACCAATAGCCACCTCTGTATAATAATTTAATCGTGTTGATTTCCAGGTTTTGGTTTGATTGTGCCATGAAATTGGTCCACCGCTCAGTAGAAAATATACAAAACCCTCCTGACTGAGACAGTTATTTGACTTGGTTACAGGACAACTTCTTCCCTTTTTTTCTCGTGTCTACTGCTTGGGTTATTTCCATGAATTCTTCTGCATTATTGTCTTCAAGATTACAAGATTAGATTCCAGATCCCCTGTTGCAGATACTGCTGGTGGCCCGCCCAATATCCTTTCCTCCACTCCTTCTTCCACACTAACGGATTTCTTTCTTTCCAGAGTGGCAATGAGACCAGTTAAAACATTCTATTTCCCAGCCTCTCTTGAAGCTAGGGTATCTATTAGCAGAATTCTGGTCAGTAAGATGTAATTGGATTTCTCCCGGGAAGACATAAGATCCTACATTTTTTCTAAGAGAAAATCCTTTGGGTTTTTGCTCTTAGCCCTTAACCCTTGTTCCTATTTCTTATCTAAAATGTTAATGCAATGCCTGGAGATATAGCAGACACCTTGACATCATAAGCATGTGAGCTAAGTGTAAGGAAGGTAGAGAAAACAGAAAGATTCTGGGTCATTGCAAAATCTTGAACAGTTGCACCAATTCTCAACTCTCTACTGCAGATTCTTTGTTATGTTATTAAAGTCACCTCTGACCTGCTTACACTCTGCATGTTATCTGATACATAGGTAGTGCAGTCCCTCATTGGTCTACTATTCATTTCAGCTTTCCTGTGTTGTGACTTCACCCTGGCCCTATTCAGTGAGACATGTAAGTATACCCTGTTCTGGGAACCATCATTATTGTACATCATTTCCCTGCAATGCACCTCTGATGCCACATGGGCAGCACCCGGCACTGGTTGTTTTACAGTGAGTCAACTTTACACACGTTGGATCCCTCTTCTTCAAGCACCTGAACCGGGCCAGCTTCCCCAGTAGTTACCCCACACAAGTGGCCAGAGTCAGGTTTCTATTCCACCTAAGTTATGTCCAACATGTCTTGAAAGATGTCAGCCCCTGAGTCACTTGGTCTTCCTCATTGCTTTACTTTAGAATTCCAGTTTCGTAAATAAACTTTTTATCTGACTGTGTTCTAGCTGTAAAACTGTAAGTTCTCAAATGGGGGTAATTTTGACCCCAGGAAAACATTAGGCCATGTCTAGTGATATTTTTTGTTGTCACATGGTTGGGTGCGGGGAGTTACTACTGCAGCTAGTGGGTAGAGGCCAGGGGTGCTGTTACATATCCTATAATGAATAGGAAGAACAGCTTCCCACAACAAAGAATTACCCAACACAAAAGATCAATAGTGCTGAGACTGAGGTAGTCTGCTCTAGGGCAATGATTTCTACCTCAGCTGCACTTTAGAATGAAATGGAGAATTTTAAAACAGTCTCTCTACACCTGGGCTCAACCCCCCGAGATTGTAATGTAACAGTTCTGGAGCGGGGCCCACACATATTTGAAAGTGCCCCAACTGACAGCCAAAGTTGAGAACCACTGAGGCAAGCATAACCCTTGAGTCTAGGGTACAGGCTGTTAAGAGAGTTGGCCGGGACGGTGAAGATAGCATCTGGGCCAGAAGCAAGGAAGGAAGTCAAAAAGTGCAAACACAGAATCAGAGCCATAAGAGGGCTTTCTGTAAGAGAATTAATCCAAGGTGAAAAGCCAGGAAGGAAAGGAAAAATTACCAAAGAAAGTGTTGTGTGTGTCACGAAAAAAAGTTCAAGAATTAAGTTAGAGCATAAATAACTCAAAGGTGTTGGAAGCCCTCTTTTTAAATTATGAAAATATATGTCTGGTTATACATCTATAGTTATACTTTTATGTTTATGGCTAAAACTATCTAGTTGTCCTTCTTTAGCCCTGATTATAAGAGTGATGCAGATGGATAATTAAAAGCAGTTGTATGCTAGGGTAGAATTTGGACTAGGCTCTTTTTTATTAAAAAAATTCTTTAATATTGTTGTATTATATGACATCAATTTTATAAAAATTTAAAAGTCAAAATAATATGGCTTAGTGTTAAAAATCTGAAAAACAAAAAATAAACAAAAAATAGAAATTACATAGAATACCAGCTTATAGAAATACCCATCAATTTTTTAATTAATTAATTAATTAGTTCATTCATTCATTCGTTTATTCATTCATTAGCATAGACAGTGTAACCTAATGGCTTAATGGTACAGAGCAGGAGCCAAAATGTCTTCTCCACGTTCATTTTCACATCCTGACTCCAAATAATTCTGCCATAAATACCTCAATATCTGAAACTGGTATAATGTTTCCATCAGCTTATAATCACCAGCTTATTTTCATCTCATAAAAAAAGCTGAGTTTAATGTCACATTCTCCTAGTGTAATATAGAATATTGCATGTACTCTGAGTATAAGATTTTTACCAGTGAATCCATGCCCTGAGTCTCTGTGCTCAGGGATTTTTTTTCAAATTCACAGTAACCTGGTTCGGTTAAATATGGTGATGGCTTTTGCAAATTCACAGGAATGCAGTTCAGTTAAGTTTGTTATATGGCCAAACCCATCTTAATTTTGCAGTATCTACAGCCTGTATTACATCTTTGACTTCTGTTTAGTTTCATAATTCATCTGAAATATGGTTATGAAATGAAAACCTGTGCCTGTAATATTCCAATGCTGATTTAGTAATAGCCAGTTTCTTCTCTCAAGGATGTTTTTCACTAAGGATTGATACATAGATCCCTGACAGTGAAATGATTAAGTCTAACACTTCGTTCTTCATCCTGATGAGCAATTCATCAACCATCAGTGAAATCTTGTTCTCAGCATTGAAAGTGGGCCACTTGATCATATTCATTGTATATATTCTAAAATATAGATAAAATACAGTAAATGAACTACTGACATAAGTAATAAGAGTATACACACAGTGTTCTTCAGGTGCCTTTCATCCAGTCCAATGGCTTTTCAGTAATGTTTTACCAAAACATACAGTAAGAAATTCAGTTTTCCTTGCAACCTAGTATATATAAGTGAAGCAATTTTTTCCATGAAACATATCCTTAAAGTAATGCATGAAAGGCACTCTAATATTTTGTTCTGTAGTTATAAATTTTTAAAATTCCCTGCTGCTAATTAGTGAATTTCAACCTGTAGTTGGAAAAACACTAAACAAGATCACGTAAAGGAGACTTACAAACCACGAAGAAAAATTTTTAAAGCAAACAAGGAAAAACAGTGAATAATGGCAATGGAGATTACTAGCACTGAACAGTGTAATGAATAGTTCAACACTTTAAAAATTGTTATAATTCCTTCAAAACTCAACATTATGTACATAAGTGTAATAGGGTTATGTATAAGCTGCCCATAGGGTGATGTACTATACCAATTACATTTTAACCTATTGTTAATATCTTCTAAATTACTCTGTTTAAGTTTCTATGTAGTACCAATATTTATATACTCTTATTTATTCATACATAAACTCCAAAACTGAAACATTGAGATTTTCCTTTCATTCTGACTTGCTATCTTCACTACTTCTAATTATGGTTAACAAAGGACTGAAAAAACAGAACAATGTTCATGAAGAAATACCTAAGGAAGAGAATAGATACATCCTCAGTATTAATTAAGAAGATTCCAAGTCACAAAATATATGCTTGAAGAATGCATTACATTTGACAACAAAAAAGAATCATTAGGACACACAAATCTGAGAGGAAATCTTATTAGTTTGTCTTATTGATAAACATATTTGTCAAATATTAAATGATTTCTTTTCATGTAATTGATAGCCTATTGTGAATATTTTAATTAAATATGAAACATTCACCTGTCCCAGAGAAAGTGTTCAGTAAATAAGTTGATATTATTATTAAAATTAAATAATATTAAGATTCTTGACATTTTTCTTTCATTAAATGTACATACAGAAATTAACAGCATAACTATTTCCAAAAGAAACTAATTATAATCATACAAACAGCTTAAAACTATGCCTGTAACTTCCTCCTATTTAAATTCTTACAGTATCAAACATTCTACACATGTATATGTGAAATTACAGGAAAAAGATTCCCTAAGAGAGTTCAGAGCAAAAGAATAGGCAATTTTTATCAGCAGCTTCTTAACATTCATTTTAATTTAGACTAATCTTTTGAAAGCAAACTACTGTCTTATCCTCTGCTTATGAGTCTTTTTTACTTAGGTAGACTCTCTGTGATTTTATACCTTTCATATCTTTCTATGGATTTGTTTTCATTTCTTCATATCTTCATTTCACATTAGTCTATCTCTCCAGAGTGACACCAGATTATTCAGATAAGAACTTATGAAAATTTAAATTATGTTTTAAGAATCGTTCTCTTTAATTACTGAGGTAAAATTCAAAGTACTATTTGATATAAGGCAAAGGATTCATCTGTTTTCTTTTTCTATTTTAAAACTATTGAGTTATTTTTAAATAAAAAAAAGTTTTAATAAGTCAGAATTTATGCATCAAAGAGTGTTGAAGTTTTAGAGTTGGGCAACATTCAACTAAAAATTTGTGACGGTGACTTGTGTAGGAACAAGAAATCCCTAGATGGTCTTTTTGTCATTTTCATACAGAAATTTAAGAATATGTTTCCCTTTAGCTGAGAATTTAGAGTAAAATAAATAATTTGAAGGTACACCAATTTCTTAGCAGAGAATACCTATTGTAAGCTGTGTTTAAGAACAAAAAAAGAACATAAAAGTATCCAAAGACAACACCATTTACCTGGCACAGCAATGAAAATGTCAAATATGTGAACCTCCAGAAAAGATGCCACTATTCTCAGGTAATACACCTACGTTTACTTAAAAAGTTTGTATATTTTCAAATACATGCATATATACGTGAATGTGTGTGTACAAATACATATTTTTTAGCCTTTATTTTGTTTTTGAAAGAATTATTGCTTGTTGGTTAATAAGTTTCAAGTGCTTTCATATTTCAAAATACATATGTGATTGTGCTAAAGGTAAAAGCTGACAAGCAAGGTGTAAGTTCCACTGGACCTTGGAAGTAATGACTGTTGGCCTTTGTATAACCTCCTACTCTCAACACTTGCACACACACAAACACACTGAGTCAACCTCTGTCATCAGTTACTCACTCACAACTCCAAAGCTGAATTGGGCCCTCAGCGGCACAAACTGAGATTCCCCAAGGAGTCAATTAGAATTACATTGCAACTGCACAGGGCAACATCTGGACATGGAATTTTACCTAAGATAGTGGCAGCTGACTTTGTCCTAGCATGTCCATATTGTTCTCATGACTCCTGACAAAGGGAGAGGTAAGATGTTCAAGCAATTAAAGACTGTGTTTGCAGCTGACATTTAATATTGACATTGGAGATGTGCTTCAGCATTTGAGAAACAGAGATGCTATTTAAAACTTTACCACAAATTTAATTTGATGACTTTCCCCCTATGGCAATTCATAAGGAGAAACCAATCTCAAAACTTAAATGAAAACTATTGAATAGAGTCAGAGAAAAAAAAAAAATGCTTTTTCTATGTCGAGTCACAGAAGTTTACTAGTCCAGCAGAGACCAACCTATGTTGTGTAAAATCATTTACGGCCAACTCAATTTAGTTTCACACATTATTAAGATTAGTTTTGTCTAATATAAGTTTAAAATTTGTTTGGCACGTAACTTTAATAATTTAATGGTATTTAATAAAGCACCTGTGACTGAGATAACTACAACTTTTAACTGAATAGATAATTGTATAATATATATATACACACAGAGAGAGAGAGAGAGATCTCCTCAACTTCGTCTGTTTCAAATCCAGTTTTCAAAGATAGTGATCACAATTTGCACAATCAAATATCAATCTTTCTTCACTCAAATATCCCCTTTTAGGTGATAACTCTCCTCATGATCCTTTTAAAAGCTGCATTACCTCTTTCCACAAAACTTCAAATCACCTGCCTCCACCTTAGTCTTCTTTATTGCAACTACCACCACCTGATGTATTACATCTTTTCAGTTGTATTTTGTCTATCTCCTACTAGAACATAGTCTCGAATGTTTTTGGTGTTCTGTTCACTGGTATATCCTCCATGCCTAGAACAGTGCCAAAACACAGAAGATGCTAAGTGAATGTTTGTGAATGCATAAATAAAAGATCACTTTCTACAAACAAAGGATTTTACCTAAAATCAGGCATGTTTGATTTTGGAGATGGTGAAACTGATAATAATTTAGCTCAATAACTTTCACTAGTTAAGATGAAGTAAGCACATCCTACCCCTTCTCTCCTAATGACTGCAGCTATGAAATCTGGAGAAAATGAATGAAGCCACCATTTGAGAAGTCTGGAAAGGAAATAATGCAGGAAATTGTAGTAGAACAGAGTTAAAGGACCACAAATCCAGTAGTGAATTTACCTTTTTTTCCCCCTTTAGTATCTTCAAGCTTGGACTCAAGGCAGTGAGAGCCCAGAAGTATACATTGGAACAGACAGAATACTAGGAGAAGCCCTCCTATTCCAGTTTGAAACATAGAAAATAAGTGTTATTTTCCAGTGCATATGGAACATTCATCATAACAGATCGGATCCTGGGATATTAAACAAACCTTAACATATTTAAAAGAATTTATATCATACAAAGTATGTTTTTAAACTGTAATGGAATTAAACTTGAAATCAGTAACAAAAGATACAGAAGAATCATAGAAATTAAAATGCACATATGCTTTTAAATACCACATAAATAAAACAGGAAGTCTCAAGGGAAATTAGAAAATATTTTGAACTGAAAAAAAAAATGAAATGCAACACGTCAAAATTTGTAGGATGTAGCTAAAACAGTATTTCCTTGTTAAACTGTTAAACAGAGAAACTGTGTTTTAAAAAGTCAAATGCTTATATTACAAAAGAAGAAATGTTTCAAATGAATAACCTAAGTTTCCACTACAAGAAACTAGAAAAAAGAAGAGGAAAAAAAGCCCAAAGAAAACAGAAGAAAAGAAATAAAAGAGAGCAGAAATAAATGAAGTGGGTGCCTTTATGATTCCATTTATAAGACGTTCTCAAAAGACAAAACCATAGTGATGTTGAAAAGATCATAAGTTGCCAGGGGTTAGAGAAGAGGCAAAGAGTAACTACAAAGGTATAGTACAAGGAGTTTTGGAGGATGATGGAAATTTCTGTATCCTAATTGAGGTGGTGGCTATACAAATCTATACATATATTGAATTTCATAGAATTGCACACCAAAAATGTCAGTATTACTGTATGTTAATTTAAAAAATAAATTTTAAAGTAATATTCCTTTAAAATTCTTACTCGTATTCATTCTAAGAGGGGATATGAGAATTTTATAAATGTAAAATACGTTATTAATTCTCTATTCAAACACTGGCTTTCAAATTACTAACTTTAGAACCCTTCTGCAATCCCTTCACTCTAAGCTTTGCATCCCTCATTCTAAAGGCAGGGATAGTACCAGTTGCATACAGGGTGGTGATGAGCAATCCTGATCTGAATGGTTCCTCGTTGAATGGAGTTTCACCTCATTCTACTACTCAGGAAATCTTTCCAATGTATCTGAAAACCTTATATTTAAATCACAGTCAAGAAAAACTCACCTACATTTACTTTAGAGAATACACTGTTGTCATATTTTAAAAGAAAGTTAAAGTAAGGATGTTTCACCAAATGGCTACCAAAAAGTTTAGGAGAAAACTGCCCAGTGTTATATAGCCACAGGTGTGGTATAAATTAGTAAAATATGTTCCTTCTCTAGAAAGAAATGTAATCAATAATAAATAGTTTCATCCAGCTGTTTTTTTGTTTGTTTTTGTTTTTTGTCCTGAGACATCATTCTGAATCACAATTACAGTATTCTAAATATGTGTTTAGAATTGGGAAGAGTTTCTGTATGATAGGTTAACTGCCCCTGCCGTTTTATGGTTTCTTTTTTCAATAGCTTCAAAATGTGGACAAATGCCTATTTTTCATTTATTACCACAAGATTTCCTTCCTAGACTCTTTAACATTCTCTATCTTCAGTCTTATTAATCATAAATAGAAGTCTCGTTTAATCCTGAGCAAAGGCAAATAATTATTTCAGCTGCCTTTCAACAAACCTTCTGGGTTAACATGTGACTTGTAGAGTTGAAAATTATGGTAAACAATTCAATAAACTTCACTGGTGAACATGAGAGCTAAATCGTCAACTAACTGTGAATATGGACTGGAAAATTATTTTAAACTGATATTTTTACTCACACTGGAACTGAATTTAATACATATCTCATTGTAGTCTGTAAAATCAGCACACAAAATAAGCTGGTGAAATTACACTTTCAAATTTTATATCCCCTAATAAATCATTCAATACCAAACTTTATTTACAATTATGGATTTATACAGATCAATTTTTAAAGCATTCTACCAGAAAATGAAAACCAGAAGTTGGCTCAAATAAAAACTAAATCAAAATAATTACCTCCTGAATTACTTCTTTACATATGTGTATTACATTTTCCAAAGACATTATAAACTGTGTTTGGCAAAACAGGAGAAATCATGTCTGAACTATAACATTTAGTACTTATTGTGTCACAAGGACAGATAAACTGGATTTAAACTGGAAATTTATTTACCTTACATGAGTAAAATTTTAGAAGTAGTGCAGGTCTTTTATCATGACTTCACAGCTGAACAATGTTACCATAGACCAAATTCTCTCTGCCCCTCCACATTGCTTTTCATGCTGTTGCCTTATCCTTAGGCTCAGTAAGATGCCTCTTCCCAAAAGTTCTAGACACTCCCTCTGATTGGAATCAAAATGGCTGTAATAACATCACAGTTCATATCCTCATATCATACAATCCTATCATAGGGAGGAAAAAAATCTCTTCTAGTAAGTTCTTTGAAAAAAAAAGAAATTTTCTCTTTCCCAGGATTCTTCTTGCTTCTCATTGCCCTGATTGGGTTATAGGCTTATTTATGGGGGGTGGGGAGGGGTAGTCACTTTGGCCAAGACCTATCATTGCTCCTTGACTGGAGTCAATAATACTCCATGCCTAGTACTTGGGTGGATTCAACCTACCAAAAACCATATTGATTTTAGAAAACAAAAAATTTTAGAAGATAATTGTGTGTGAGCAATACCAGAATATATTCAAGATTCATAATGTTTGAGATTAACTTTGCCTGCTTCTAGAATTTATAGTCATTATGTGACAAAAGAATCAAGTAAACAATACAAAATTTATATTCAAATCTCTTTTATCAAAAAACATTTTATTGTGTGTATATTGACATGAAATCCTAATTACATATGTTGACTGAACTTTTTGAATGCTGTAGTTAAATAAAACATTTTATACTTTTCTTTAAACATATGTTCAAAATTATTAATTTATCAAATATTTATTCTGTACGTACAATATGTTTTTCACTATTATGAGTGCTATTGATGTAGTGGTAAACAAAACATTCCATCTTCACAGAGCTTACATTCTTATGGTAAGGCTTATATTCTAATGAATGACTTGATTGTGTTAATACAGGCATCATTATATAAAAATCTAAAAATTATGGTGAGCTTATTGAAGATGGTAAATTTGTTGGTAAATTTTCCCTATTAAAACTCTGAGGTTCGTTTCTTTAATCATTCTTTTAACAGGTAATATTTTATACTGATTATGAGTTCAAACATCCTCAATACCTAAGGAAACAAAGGGGAACAAGTGAACAATATTTTTCCCAGTAATAATTGTTCAAGAGAAAATATATATTGCAAATCTAAAAACATTATAAGTAATTTCATTTACTAAAATATTAGTTTTAAGTTTTTCCAAAAGTAATTGAAAATCTAAACAATTACAATTGTCACCTTAAATAAGATAGATATACATACATCTAATACATTTTTACATATAACAGAAAATATATACATATATATTAAAAGTCTGTGGATCACTTTTATATGAAGGTGTTGCTTCAGCTATTCACAGACCAACCTCATCCCTCTTTTCCTAAACCCCTGTGTATCCATATGTAGTACACATATCAACAGAGGTGCTAGGACAAACACTGGTATCCACAGTTCTTACAGAGGAATTTCCAAAAGGGACATTCTCTTGGATGGACTCTTTCTAAGAGGGTGTAATTATCATTGATATAGAAAGTTAAATTCAGAAAATCAAAATTTTATCTATACATAAGACTTTGCATTTGGAAACAAGAAACATTTTCCACCTTTGTCCCATTAGTTGACACTATGTTCAGGAAGCCAAAAGAATAGAACCTTTGTGAAGCCCCTATTTGCACAACTACAATTTTCAAGGTCAGGAAAAAGTCATAATTGTTCGGTATGGATTAAAAGGGTACATCATAACTTATTATAATTTAGCCAATTATATTTTTGTCCATGAAATAAAATGCAGCCATTAATAAGAAAAGGTAAATTTTTATGTGCTGAGATATAAATATCTATAGGATATATTACTAAGTGAAAAAAAGCAAACTGAAGAACAATACATGTAAAACTATTATATTTCTCATTTTAAAGAGAGAGGAGCAAGAGAATTTTACCTCTGCTACATATACAAATTTCCTGGAAGACTGGGGTATAAGGCAAGAAAGCAGGCAGGAGCCAAATTATACAAGGTTCTGTGGCATTAATGAGAAGTTTAGAGTTTACATTAAGGAGAAAATGAGCCACAAGAGGGTTTTAAGAGGAGGTCAATACAATCTGACTTTAAATTTTGAAGGAAAATTGTTTGAATTCCACTTCTGGCCAAGTTGGAAAAACAGGAACTGGTTATAGCCTTTGCCTGAAACAACCAGAGGGGGGGAAAACTGTCAAAATATATGAATCAACAGTTTCCAAGGCAAAGGATATTAGGAGTGAAGGACAGTGATGCCCAAGAAACAGGAAACATTCAAATCCACCCTGTGACTGCTCTAGTTTACTATCTTGAGAGAGATTCCAGGCTACATTGAAGGGAGGGGGAAAGCCAGTAGATACAGGTAGCTGCCTTGAGTTTAGGAAATGAAGCTATGTATTTAGGGAGACCAAGGAGGCTAAAGTTTGCAGGACGTAGTACTGGATAGAAGAGGACTATACACAGAGAGAATCCAAGAGATCTGCAGAGAGTCCCTTTTGAATATTCAAGAGAGTATTGATCATTGCATGCATGTGAAGAAACTACTCAAGTTTGGGGAAAGAACAACCCAAAAGCATGGGAGGGAACAGTGACCAGATATCACAAAGGGTTAGGAATAGTGCCTTTTTCCACTATCCAACTAGAATAATTCATAATTCACAAAGGATTGAGTAAAGTATTCTAGAAGATATTGACTCAGAAGTCCTAGACTGATCACTATTCTGGAACTGCCTAGAAAATCGTAAAAGCAAGCCTAGAAAGGATCAAACTCTTTCCTAGAAACTTGACTGCACTCCAGAACTCAAGAATATTTATAGGAATACAAAAATATCTAGCACTCAACAAAATAAAATTCACAAGCCTGCCATGTAACCAAATATTACCAGGCATACAAGGAAGCAGGGAAACAGAACTTGTAATAAAAATGATCAATTAGTTGAAATGGAGCCAGAACTGACACACATGCAAGAATTGAGACGGGAAAAGTAGAAGTTACTCTAATCATATTTCGTATATGCTAAAAGTTAGGTAGAGACATGAAAGCTATAAACAGCACATATAAAACTCCTGGAGATGAAAACTACAAAGTCTGGTATAAAAAAATGCACTGAATAGAAATAACAACAGCATAAACAAATTCATAAGATTAATGAATTTGAATACATAATAATAGGAAAATGAAACACAGAAAAAGGAGTTTTTAAAAAGTGCATCAGTCTCCTGTGAGACAACTTCAAGTGTCCTAATAAATGTATAACTGTAACCAATGATAGAAAGAAGGAAGGAAAATAGGCAAAATATTTGAAGAAGTAATGAGGAAAATTTGTCCAAATTTGATGAAAACTATACACCCACAAACCCAAGAAGCTCAACAAACTCCAAGCACAAGAAACAAGAATAAAAACACAATAAGGCACATCATAATCAAATTGCTCAAAACCAATAACAAAGAGATAGTCATATAAGCAGCAAAACAAAAAGACACATTACACACAGGAAAAAAGATAAGGATACAGTAGATTTCTCATTGAAGATGATGTAAGCAAGAAGATAGTAGAGCAACGATTTAAAGTACTAAAAAAAAAATACCATCCACGTAGTATTTTATGCTTGGAAAAAAATATTTTTCAAGGACAGGGACAAATAAAAATAATCGCAGATGCACAAAAGCTAAAGCAATTCATTGCCAGCAGATGATTACTATAAGAAATGTTAAAGGAAATCCCTCTGGCAGAAGGAAAGTGACCCGAGGTAGAAATATAAATCTACCAAACAAAAAACTACAAAATAATAATTATGTGGATAAATATGTATGATTTTTCTTATTATTTAAATATCTTTAAACAATAATTCACTATAAACAAAATGTAAGTAATGTAGATATTACAACATATACAGAACTAAAATTTCTTACAATGGGGCAGTGGTTGGGAGGGGAGAAACAGAAGTATGCTGTTAAAAGATTCTTTTACCATAGGTAACACTTTATATATATCACTATATATATATATATATATATCACTCTCTCTCTCTCTCTCTATATATATATATATATATCTCTCACTCTATATATATATCTCACTCTCTCTCTCTCTATATATATATATATCACATGAAGGGAGACGTTAAATATATAGGTGAGAAAAAAATAAGTGAGAAGTTAAATATATATATTACAAACCAAATAACAATCACTGAAATAACATAATAAAAAATTACAGCTAATAAGTTAACAAAGAGATAAACTGGAATAATAAAAAAATATACAATCCCAAAGAAGTCAGAAAAGGAGGGGAAAAAATAACAAAAAGGAAATGGAACAAGTAGAAAATAAATAGCAAAATGATAAACTTAAAGCTAACCATATAAAAAGTCACATTAAATATAAATAGTCTAAAAACTAGAAAACTTTTGGGAATGATGGACAGGTTGACCACCTCAACTGTAGTTATGCTTTATCATGTTGTACACCTTAAAAATGCAGTTTACCGTACATAAATATACCACAATAAAGGTGTTTAAAAAAGAATACACAAGAAACCATTAATAATAGCTATAACTAGGATATGAGAATGGGAGTAGATACGGCTAACAAGATTTCTGCTGATATTTCTAGAGTTTATCTTCTACTTTATACATTTTAAAATTGTTTATAAGATATACTCTTTATTATTCAAAAAATTTTAAACTAGTACAGAAAATGCATGACAAATTAGGAATATATTCATAAGTCGCTATATATTATATATTTTATATATAAAATAATATGCATGGCAATAACAATATTATTGTAAAAAATTTCTTGAAAAATAAGAAAAAAGTAGCAAAATTTCAAATGGCTAAAGAACATGAAAAATAATCCAAGATGAACACAAATGGTCAATAAAAATATGAAAAAGCTGCTCTGCCTTTTTATTACTAAAAATATACATTTAGAAAACAGTGAAATAGCCTCTTTTACCTATCTAATCTAATTGTCAAGGATTTAAAAACTAATCGTGTCTAGATATCAGTGAAATTGTAAAAGATACACAATTCTAAAGACAATTTTAACTTTTATATCAAAAATTTTAATTAACATGTTGACAAATTATTTTCTCTTTCAAGAATTTTTAGAATCTAACAGAATAAGGGATGCTCATTGAGTATTGTATAAAATAGCAATAAAATTTAAACAATCCAAATGTTCATTAATAGGACTTGGTTAAATAAAGTGTGATATCCTTCTATCCATAATATGGAATACTGCAGATTGTTATAAATAGGAGAATGGGGGTGAGTTAGACCTAGATCTATAAACCCACAATATACAATTTAGTGAATGGCTTCTGAAATATCAATAGTATGTATTTCATGATCTTATACATGAATATGTGTGTATATACATTTGTAGGTAAAGCTGAAATATATATACTTTCCAATCTTTTTTGTTGTTGTTGTTGTTTTGGTGGTACATGGGCCTCTCACTGCTGTGGCCTCTCCCGTTGAGGAGCACAGGCTCCGGACACGCAGGCTCAGCGGCCATGGCTCACGGGCCCATCCGCTCCGCGGCACGTGGGATCCTCCCAGACCGGGGCACGAACCCGCATCCCCTGCATCAGCAGGCGGACTCTCAACCACTGTGCCACCAGGGAAGTCCTCCAATCTTAACTGTAGCTATTTCTTGGCAGTAAGGAGAGGGTTGGGCAGGAAGAGGGAGTAGCATAACAACAGAATTTTCATTTGTTACATATTTCTCTATAGTTAATTTTTACAATGGACAGATACAATAAATATATAAAGATACTTTCATTTTAGGGGGAAAAAATCAATCCAGCAGCCTAATGAAGACAGAATAAGACAGCCCTTTTTGGGAGAATGCAAGCAATCTACCTTTGTGAAAACAGAGCAGAATTTAGAATCACACAATGGAATGCAATCTTTCTCTACCACCTACTAGCTGTGTGAATCTGGAAATTTATTTAAATTCTCTGAATCTCAAATTCTTTGTACAGAGGAATACCACTATCTACCTCAGAGAGTTATTGCAATGATTACATAAGTCAGTATCTATACAGTATCTACTGTGGGTGTTGAAGAAATTCCACTTTCCTTTTAATGCCAAGAGGATACCATTTAACGTCATCATGAAGTCTTTAAATAATCAAAGTATTTCCTAAATATCTGAAATACACCCAAGAAAAGTCTGAATAATACACTTGAACTTCCTTAGAATGCCAGGCTTTAGAGGTTAGACAAGGAAATAAGTTCACAATGTAGCATTTTGATTTCAGGAGCTGTATCTGGAAAATGGGATTTAGGAAGTATAGGCTCACACTGAATTCCATCTATACTAATGACATTAAGCAGAGTCCCAGTGGGAGGAGAAATGTTATTGAATTCTCACAAACCGCATACGAATAAAGGTGGTACCAAAACTACAAAAATATATAACAAAGAGTAAAAGTGTCTATCTTTTACATGGACACATGCCCTTTTCCTGCTGTTGCCCACAAGCAGGCAGCACACACTGGTACAGGTGGTCCTTTATAATTGTGTGCATAAAATAACTGAGTCATTTTCTGATTGGTAAATAATATGCAATGTCAGACTCTCCACACCATCTGTGTCACTCACCACCACAGTTTTCTGCAAAACTGCCAGCAGCACAGGCCCAGCACCTCACTGTTGGGGAAGTCACAGGAAGAACTACTTGGCATCCTTGGCAAAGCTTAAATCTGCTCTCAGTATTGAACCTGACATATGCCCCAAAGCAGAACGTGTATGCTACTCTAATGATCTCTCCTGCTGTTTTATAATCAGAGACATAGATGAAAGGAGTGCTGCCATTTTTTCATTTGGCATCAGTCAGCCTCCTGGACTGTCTTTTTGGCCAAAAAAAAAAAAACCTCTCATATTTAGGAAAATTAATGTTCAGATCACTAAACACAACCATTTCACTAATTTTCATCGCTTCCTAGATGTAAGATTTGTGCTTATTTCTAAAACCTTGCTTCAGCTTTCTTCAATTTTGGGGAATCCTCATCTATATCGTTTAAAAGAAGAGTTGCTAACTAACAAATCAGACAGACTTGAAGTCTGGGAGAGCCTAGCTGGTAGCTGCCTTGTCAACTTCTCTTTTCATTTAAGGGAAGGAACACTGAGTCAGAGGGCGTCTCTTGGCTTCCTTTTTAAGACGTCTGGTATTGACAGAAGCTAAAAATCAAAGCCTCAGCATGCATCATGCAGGGAAGTCCTGGAAAGACTTCTCCTTCCATCCCTCTTTTTTGTTGTTTTCCTTCTTGAGCCATATCCATATGGTGGTAGCCCCAGATCCAGGAGTTATTAATTTTGCAAATCTCTTTTATACCAGGGTTTTCACTTTGTTTTTTGGTACTAAAATCAGCTAAAAATGTTAATATGCTTTTGAGGGGTCCATGATTTCTATGTCAAAACTCCGTACAAAAGTTAATTCAATGGAGAAAAATGGAGCTTTGATCATAATTATTTTTTAACAATCCACACAGAACTCATACAATTCTAAATGATAGATTCCATAGGCTAACGCAATAGCTAAAACAGCTGATGATCTAGATCCAAGAAAATTAAAAACCAGGCAAGGGACACATATATACTGTAACAAACCTGATATAAAGGCTTGCTTTGGAGATCGCTATTCACTTTATTTTTTTAGTGTGATAAAAGTACATGTCATGATTATTATTTTAATCCATCTAATGCTCAACATGGTTTGGAGTTTGCTTTACTAAAGATAACTCTGCAAAAAAATGATATCTGGAAAAGAAGCCATCATGATATCACTGTACAAAATTCCATGTTCCTTATAATATGGACTAATCCAATCAAAAATAAGGAAATAAAATTAAAGCTGCAATTAAAGTTAAAACAAAATGTACAGGAAAAGAAGTTACAGCTCTCAGCTTTATAAACTTAATATCATACTAGTTATAATCCATATTATCACACGTTATTTTCATATAAATCAATAGAGATGATCTCTAGAAAGTGCATACTCTAAAGACAGAAATTATGGGAATTCCCTGGTGGTCCAGTGGTTAGGACTCCATGCTTCCACTGCAGGGGGCCTGGGTTCAATCCCTGGTCGGGGGACTAAGATCCCGAAAGACACGCAGCATGGCCAAAAAATTCAAAAATAAAGACAGAAATTATTTGACTCTGATTTCTATCAGGCTGTGGGACTGTATCCTTGAACATGTGTTTATGAATATCTAGCTCCTATATTCTTATTCTCTCATCGAATTGCTGGAATTTTGTTGTTATTTTGTATTTGTGGGTTTGTGAAGCAGCTCTTTCAGAACTTTTAGTTAATGATCTTATGCAATCATTAGCTGAGCGTCAACACTAACTTGGTCCAGGTCTTAACTGTTCACTTCTCCAAGACAGCTCCTTAGAACTGCCCCTATTCAGTTCACAACCTCCTTCTGCAATTAGCTCTTCAGACAAGCATCTTACAGGTGAGGATGGTGTTGCCCGTGTTAAGATGCAGTTGAGATGTAAATACCCGCAACATTCTAGTGCATGCAGAAATAGCTCTTACCCTAGGCTTGCCCACAACCAAAAAATCTTTGAGGAGACCAAGAATTGAGGGCCTGTAAACCAGGTGTGACACAGAGAGGTATATGAGAGCCATCAATAGAGACGAGTGGTGGAAAAGTATTCAGCTCCTCCGGTTACCTATAGTAGCGGGTGAGGCCATTAGCCCCAACAGAACTGTGTGAAACCTAAACCGGTACAGCAACTCACCATTCAGATCAATCCATTACTGAATTAGAAATATGACTGAATTTAGCAACAAATTTGTGCCAACATTACTTCTAGCAGCAGTAGGTTTTCAGCAGCAGATTGGCACTGTGACAGGGTCCATAATTTTCACAGTATGTGTTTCATAATTTGTCATGCACACTCTGATTGCTTGGCATATTGGCAGAGTCCACGGTGCTCTCTAAATGTCACCAAACGCATTTGAGGATTTGTCATGCACAGTCTGAGTAAGTGACACAACACAGCAGAGTGGCCAGGTTCAGAGCTGATTTTTGCACTCACTGTAAGTAAGTGTTCTCGAGCTCAGCCACCAGTGACGAGGGCCTGGTGGGGGCTGCATAGCCCTTCTCTTGGAGCTGCTGATTTTTAATTCTGTGTCAAGTGATCATATGCCAGGAGAAAATACTATTACACTGCAGGTGTGACACACACAGCATAGGATTTCTGCCTGATAATACTCTTTTCAAATCATTCCTTGTAGCGTACTTAACATTTTTTCATACAAGCACAAAGAGCATTTCACAAATTCGGAGTAAGAAAAAGGAGAGTAATAAATATGAATAGAGGGTGGAGAAAGCTATATTCAAGAAACTATCCAGTTAAGAGACTAGAAAAACAAGATGTCTGCTGTTTTTAACAGAAAGGTGGAATTGTGTCAGGATCAGAGAACCCTGGGCTAGTTGTCACAACACCTGGTTTCTGTAGGAACAACTTCTGAGTTTAGGCAAAACATCCATCCTAGTTTTGGCCTCAGTAAATGAAGAGGTTTGATGAGAGCACCTCTAAGGGTGCTTTCATGCCTAAACATTCCATTGTTCTAAGAGAGGAGCATGAGTTTATTAATATCTTTCAGTCATCTTGCCCGTTTGCCTGCAATCATTGCATAATGCTCTTCCAGCGTTTAGTAAAAGCTTCAAGAGCTACATCTGCTGGAAGCTTTTAGTTGTCTAGGATTCCAGCCATTATCTTATCACTTTTAGTCACTGTCTTTTAGGAGGAGGAAGGAAATTAGTCTTTTTTATACATTTAGGTCCCATGGATGCACCTGTTACTATGAAATCTGTTTGATGATAAATAACTCACATATGCTCAAGAGCGTTGTCTTGACATGTGCAGTGAGAGACCTTCACAAACATATGTTGTAAAAAGCAATAGCTGTGACTTTGTATTGGCTCATAGATCAGTGAAAGTAGAGGAGTGAGTGGAGGCTAACAAAGACTGTTTTGGCAGGGAGAGAAGCTGAGGCTTTTACTAGGAAATTTGGAAATTTTGAAAATTTCACACCTATACACTATGCACAAAAAACAGCTATAAAAAGCACACAATACTCACAAATATACACAAATACTCACAATTATTGGCCAAAGCAGTCACATATAAAGCCATGTGAAACATATAGAATCTTACCTCTAAAAAATCCAGAAGACTAGAATCATTTAAGATTTATAGCTTTTCGGAAAACAAAATATTCTCTCTTCCGAAAAGGCTGCCAGGATTTTGCCTTTATTGAAAGTGTTGTTCATTCTAATTTTCTGTTATCAACTTGATGGGGACAAGCAGAACCATCACCACTCTTCCTTTATTTCTAGGAAATAGTGCTTTTTTACTAACCTGTCTATGTGGACAATTTTCCACCATTCACTCATACTGCCAACACCCGCTACAAGTCGGGTGGCCATTGAACTCTCATACTCAAATCTCACCACAGTACACGGGAACAAGTGAAGATTCAATTAGATCCTATTTTTTTCCCTTAGCATCTGATGAAAATTGGATATCTTACTTTTCAAACTCTATCAGATTGATTCATATAACTGAACCTTACCTTTTATTAACTTTTGAAATTGATTTGTTCTGATTCTTAAAGTTTCCATTGTATTATTCTAGAATATAGCACCATTCTGTTTTCCAAATATCCTTTTAAAATTTCATCCCAAAGTAGAAGACTACATAACTTTCATATAGATATAGATACTCTTCATATGCAAGTAGTGAACCACCCAAAAATAGTATTGAACTGAATGAATTAAGAAAAATAGGTTTAATAATTTTACACCTAGTGTCTTTTCTGACATGCCATTCTCATAAAATGTTTGTGAAGATCTCTATAATGTTCTGTAGCTCCTGCACAATTAACCACACAAAGCCCTTAAATCTATAAAAATCTTTACATATACACTTAGAAAAGACACCCATCTTCAGTTATGCCTTACACACACACACACACACACACACACACACACACAAACATGCCTGTCTAAAACTGTTTGGTCAATAAATGAATAAGTTGAAGTGTTTGCTTGATTTGAAATAATATTTGCTTTCAAATTTTTATCATTCCCTCTATCCATGCTGCCTAAACAATGAAGAGATAGAAAGCAAAAAGTCAAAAAGAATATTAAGCACACATTGAACTGAAATAAAGCAAAAGAGTTGATATTTTAAGTTGTCAATCTAATTCTCAGCAGAGTGTGAGTGTATAACACTAAGAATTTGATATCTTTAGAGTCTTTTTTATTTTTTTAAGTCAACAAAATCTGCATTAGCCTATCTTACACCGTATTTCTCCCCATTCCATCCACAATTGTTTATTTACCTTCCTATAAACACTTAGTGTTCACAAGTAAACTCACGATTTTCCTCCTACCCTATTTTCTGTGATTTCCCACTTGAATTAAAGGACTGGATAATGAGTATATCTCATTTATTTGGTGTTGTTTCCTTAACCAAAATTGTACTAGCTCATCTCTTGCATTAGGTTTAGAGGTCTAAATTTCCATTTAATTATTTTTGTATCTATTACTCATTCCCTGGATAAAAGAACTACATAAAGACATTTTTGTTAGAGGCATGCTATCTTCCATGACTAAAGAAATAAAATAAAAATAAATTAGCTTCTAGAAAGATTATCAAAAATGTGCTTTATATTAAGAACCAGAGGAGAGTATCTTTTCACAAAGCCTCCCAGCAATAACGATAAAATCCCTTTTGCCTCTATTTCAAGTGCCTTTATAGTATAAAGTCTTGAGTTTTCAAATAGCACTTAGTCTACCAATAGATTTTTCTCAGAGCTAGTGTTAGTTTTTGTCAACTTTTCACATAAACTGCAATTGCACAATCCTGTTAGAATCATAGTTCTCTCCATTGTGAGTGATACATGAAGGTCACATTAGGCATTTGTAGAAGTAATCAGGAAATAACACGTTTTTTTCTTATACACATTACAAGACAAACTAAGAAGGAAAAAACAAGTTGAAGATAAATTTTAAAGATTTTCTGTACCTATTTAGCCAATAATTGTTAATCTTCTTTTTTGCAATGTAAATATAAACAAGGTTCCTGCTATCATGGAGTTTATATGCTCATGGGAAAGACAGATAATAAATAAATCATTAATTTATGTATATACATATGGGTATATAAATATGCATATGCATACCATACATATTATGTAACACATATGCATACACACATTGTATACATACGTATGCATATACATCATAATACATATGCACAAATTCATATCACACACATGTATACATAGCATGTAAAATATATATAGGCATGCATGTATTATGTAAATATTGGGTAGTAGTAAATAATTTACAAAGAATTTTCAAGTGGATGGCAGAAAACAGAATGTGTCTGGTTTTCTCAGAAAGCATATGTCATGCACTGCGTTGAGGGGGACATGAGGAACTGTAGGAAGGAAGAAACAGTGCTTTGATCTTACTTGGTTGGCCTCCTCTGTTCATCTGTGTGGCAGGATGCATATTGGAGATCAATGCAAATCTGCCCTTCCTCTACCTTTTCCTCTCCGTTCTGCCTTCAGAAGGGGAAAATTGTTGCACCCTTTCCATAACCTAAGATCCAATATTCCTAGTGTTTCATGATGTTAAACCATACTTCTGTCTTTTATGACAATTTCAATGGCAAACTGGAGGAACGTGAATCAGATACTATTGGCTAGCCACTCCCTTAATTAAATGTCAGTAATATTTTTAATATTCTGAGTGAAACCATTCTAGCAAATGACGAACTGTGAAGATGACATATACCTTTAGTTTGAAAACACATTATTGTGAATCATATTCAATACACAATATTAGGTTGTACACAAAGGGAGCAAGTATATGGTCAAATGTTTATTAGTCTATACTTTTTGTGATACTTTTGTTTAACCAAGGCAAATACTTCGGGTCTCAGTAGAGAACAAGTGTTGTACTGGAATGGTACGCACTATTTGTTATCTCTTTACTACTTAAAACTGGTTCTGATCAAAAGAAAGAATCGGTTACTACTCCACTGTCTTTTTCCCATATTTAAATCAATATTAGGAAGGATCACTCAGTCTTAAGACAGACCATCTTCAGTGCCTCATCGTACACTGCTCCAGTTTTCAGTAGAGCCACAGGTTCTCTCATACTGCTGAATGACTGTTTTCCTGGACTGCCAACTGCCTACTGGAAATCTTCACCATTCCGACAGGTATACCTTGTACTCTATGTGACTGAAATCCATTATCATTTCCCCACCCCCCAAAACTACTCCTTCTCTACAATCCTTTTCTCAGTGAGTGGGACCAGCACCTGTCAAGTTACCTAAGCCAGAAACCTCACTGCCATCGTAGACTTCTTCCTCTTTCTCACCTTGTCCATCAGTTCCCAAAACCTACTGCTTCTAGCCCCTGAAGTCATCTCGCACATTCTTGCTTGCCCCACAAATATCTGGACAGCATTGTTGGGTTTTCATCTAACACTCATTCCCTCACCCCTCTGATCCTTTTAGGAGAACCACGATTTTGTTCACGTAGAAGGTTATGTGCTTCAAGGAAGACTGGATCCCTCCTGGACCCTGGGATGTGAGTCTTGATATATCTAAACCAGCTCTATACAATAGAACTTTCTGCAGTGATGGAAATGAATTATAATCTGTACTGTTCAATATAGTATCCACTAACCAGAAAGCATTTGAATTGTACCTAGAGCCAATAATGCATTGAATTCCTAATGGTATTTAATTATTTTAAATTTAAATAGGCACATGAAACTAATGGCTAATTGATTAGACAGCACAGGTACCAATCAGACTATTTCCTTAACCCTCACCAGTGATTTGTGTAGGAATGGATATCTGACAGAATTTTGGAGAGTTAGATATAAGAGTCGGCCAGAGGACTTCTGGCAAACTTCACCCTCATAAAAACAGGAAAAAGAAAGGGACATTTTTCTGTCCTCTGGATGTTGTGCAACGCTATGATACTTAGAGTTGCTGTAGCCATCTGATCCGTGAGGGGACAAACCTCAGGACAAATGCCTACATACTGAGGAGATCCAATAAGAAATATGGAAATAATCTGGGTGCTCAATCATATCTGAAATAGACTGCTGAATTAACAACACTGGAAGCTCTTTTCTTGTGGATTTATTTGTGTGAGATAATAAACCTCCTTATTTTAAAAGCTGTTGGCTTGGAACTTCTATATCTTTAGGTAAAAAGCATCCTCAACAGTGAGAGCATTTAAAAAATTCAGCACCTTATTTTTTCGCCCAGACAGATGCAGGTTGCCCCCTTCCTGATCTCATTTCCCTCCAATCTATCATTCATACCTCCTTCAGAGTGCTTTTTTTTTCTTCACAAGACTTCACATGGTTTATAACGAATATTTAGTGATTTAGTTGTATGCTTATTCTTGGTCTATCCCCACACCAGCTTTTAGCCTCTGTACAACAGATGTCACAAATGCCTGGACCATCATAGTACACATCCTGGCAGTATATGGTCTTTCAGCAAACAGATACTGAATTAATTAATCAATTATAAAGTACAGTTCTGATCATGATTCTGCTTTTTTAGATGCTTCAATTTTTCCATACAGATTATCAAATGAATTCCAAATTTTCTAGTCTAACATACAAAAGTCTTCACTAATCGGCCAAGCCTGTCTGTGTATCCTCTTCTATCACTACCTTCCCATAGCCTTATGTACAGTCTCAGTAACCATAACTACCCAGCCTTAGATTATTCAAGAACAGGTCAAAGACATTAAGGGAGCAATTCTGCAATCTGTTTAGGTAATTTGCAGGCAAATAATTTACTCACATGTGAGGGAGTCAGCTGTAGACTAAGGCAAAGAAAAAAAAGATAAAAATAGGATTAGTAAGTGAGAAAGAGGAAGGGGATGGGAAACTGCACATGGCCTGAAAATAGGGAACCTCGTTTACAAATTTATTTATTAAACCAATTATTTGGCAGCCAGCAGAGAGGACAGTATGGGCACTAAGCCCAGTTTGACTAAAGGTATAAAGAAAACATTTTCATTTGCTGTTGATTCTCTAACAAGCCTTGACATTTTAGTTGTGGAAAAGAAAAGTCATATCTGACTCAGTATTGTATTAGCCAGGGTATTCCCATGGGCACCTCAACTTTAGTAAATCCAAGTTTCCACCAATTCTCTAATCAGAATTTCTCAAGATTCATCCTTGATCTCTCTTTCTATGGAGATGACACATCCATTCTTCTAAATCTAGTGTTTTTCACCTGTAGATTTTGGATATTTGATACCTGGCCTCTAAAATCTCTTTATCATCATATATATATATATGATCATCATATATATATATATATATTATATATATTTATAATATACAACATGGCCCAGCAAGCATTTATTGAGTAATACTTTACGTCAAGAATTCTGTTTGTTACTACCTAGTAAACTAGGTAGATTCAGTCACTTATAACCTGCAGGTGGATACACCTAATTTAAAAGGTTAATTAAGAGTGAAAATAAGCCATCATCTGGCACTGGTACAACGTACTGGTCACAGCAGAGTTAGTATATAGTTAAGACTGAAAAACATATCAACTAGCACGACATTTTCAATCTAATCAAAAGAAAAGACTAAACTGCTATCCAGTGAAAGTTAACTCCAGGGCTTAGGAGTTAGGTGAGCTTCTGTCCAATATGCTTTTCTCATCCTGAGTTCCATGTAGAAAGAGAATCCATGAATGGCTTCATGAGGTTCATGGATTTTAGCACAAAGCCTGGCTCTGAATAAGTGATGGGTAGATGATCATTATTATTCTCCAAATTATAATTTACTACAAGTTCCAGTAGGTGTAGGGCAAAGAAAGATACATATATCAGGTGTTGCCAAGCCCTAAATTGAGCATTTCTTAGTCGATTCAGCACGGTCTAGGGAGCACAAGTACTTCTCAGAATTTACAAAACAAAAACACCTCTCTCAAAACTATCCCACTAACATTATTGCCCTCAATTTTTCCTTCTGCTATTTTATTTCTAAAGTTGATTTTTTGCCACTTCAAAGTTTTGGGTCATTGTGGTAGATGGTGTTATTTGTTCATAATAATCTGCTTCATCCCTGACTTGACCATACTTCATTATGGTTGGAAAATGCTTGGCTACCTCACTGGCTTTGGGTTTGATCATGTGACTTTGGTCAATGGAACATTAGTGGATAGAACTTACACCATTTTCAAGCAGAAACTTTAAATGTACTTCTGTAATTTGGCTTTACCTCCTTGAACTTCTGCTCCCTGCTGCAATAAAAGCATGACCCAGATAATGGCTATTCCTTCACCTTGAGCTCTGGAAAAAGAGCCACATGGATCCAAGCCCAGTCAAGGTCTGCCTAGACCAGCGGAACCCAGCTGAGCCTAGCAGTGTCATAGCTAACCTATGGTTTTCATGAAACCACAATAAATATTTGTGACAAATAAATATTTGTTGTTATACGCCACTATGATTTTTGGAGTTGTTTGTTGCTACAGCAAAAACTAGTTCTATTTTCCATTTTAAAAAATCTGCTAATCAAATTAGATAAATGTTATGCTTCATTCAAGCCATTTTTTCATATAAATTTTACACATAATTTGCATTGGTTAGCAGTGAATACATTCTTTAAAATAGGCCTATTACAGGTCTTTTTTTTTTAAAAGCAATCCCATGTTTAAGGAAATAAATTTGATTTATGAGCCTTTGAGACAACATTCAATGCCAAGCATATACAGTATTTTAAGGTTTTTAACACAATCCAGATAAAATCATTGCATTGCATTCTTAGATATATGCTTTCTACCAACTTCCTCCAAATAAACACCTTCTAATGCCTAATAAACCTTTCCTTGGGCCTGGTCTTAATCCTTCAAATCTTGAGATCAGTCATCTCCCTCCTAAACCTTCTTAATTTCTTTCTAGGAGATCATGAAATTGACCATATAAATATTTTTCCGCTTCCTTATCTTCTTTAACCCACCGAGAAAGGTAATATCTTTAAGTGTTGACAAAGGTTGAAGTATTGAAGTATTTCAGTAAGGTGATAGCTCTGCAAAAGCCACCCATCAAAACACCCATGAAACACAAACCTCCCTATAATTAGTCATCAGAAATAATAAATCATCACCACGCCAGCCTTGACAGTCTCCAGCAGCACTGACCTGAAACATCGCCTGTCCCCTGTGACTGCCAATCAAAGCCAGACAGCCCTGTTGGAGAGCTGAACGGAGTCAGCAAATGTGGAAACAGGACCACAGCTATTTAACGTTTAGTCACAAAAAATGCTTCAGAAAAGAGAGATCAAAATGTAGCAAAAGTTAGCGGAAAACCCATAGAAATGGAAACTTCTAAACACATACTGGTGTGAAAGTGCTGGTATTGAGTCTGGAAAACTGGGCATAGTAACTACTCTTGGGAGGCTAGGCATTGTTTATCTTCCCCTTGGTTTCCTCAAATTCACTTTTATCTCCCATTATACAACTTTCATGGGGCTGCTAGTGGATGACTGAAGAACCTAAATTCTCTATCCACAAACAAACACACACAATGTGAATGTAAATTTCCTCCCTTCTACTGGGAAGTGGGGAGCTATTGCCCCCTGGCAGTTCTGTCCTGCTGGACTGAGGCCCTACTATGTCAAAGTTAAAGTCTGTCACACTGCCTCAAAAATCTCTTCCAGGACCCACTACCTGAGTCTCAGAATTGGTCATTAATTTGGTTGGAACAATCTGGAGTGTATATGAATATTATTAAATACATACTCCTTTGTCATGGTTATTATGGTAATTTTAAATGGAGAGATATTAACAGCTGAGATCTTTGGGGCTGAATATTCCAATGATTCTTTTCAAACAAACTAGATCTAAAACTGACACTCCTGAGGGTGTACCTAATTTTGACTTTGACTTATTTTGCAACCTAAGGCTAGTGAACAAAACCTTTCAATGTCCATAAGGGAGCTGTAAAATTTTGATGAGATGCTATTTTACAGAAGTTCTGAACAATGAACCCTTGCCTCATTTTTGCCTTTATCTTTCTCAGATATTCTGAATATAATCCCACTGATGTCTAGTCCTCACCCCTACTCTCAGACGCGCACACACACACACACACACACACAAATTCTGTCCTATCTTGGTTGTAAAACACAACAGACATGTATCAGTATCTCTCACAGTATAGAAGGAAAGGACCTCAGTCGCTCACACAGACTCAGTGGACACATTTAGATCGAGGTTTCCATGCAGCCCCCTAAGCCTTTGCCCTGACAAGAAGGCCTGATGATCCTAGTAACGAAACAACCCCATACCCTGCTTTCTAGTTAATTCATTAGGTCCATGCTTCTGATCAGCTTCACCTCCTGGGTCAGAAAAGTAACCTGGCATTGTGGTTAAGGATAGAATCTTGGAGACTTCTGCCTGGGTGCAATCCCAGCCTGCTCATTTTGGGGCTGTGATGTATTTCAGTTCCTCAGCCAGTAAAATGGGAAGAATAAAAATAATAGAACCGGGGCTTCCCTGGTGGCGCAGTGGTTGGGGGTCCGCCTGCCAATGCAGGGGACGTGAGTTCGTGCCCCAGTCCGGGAGGATCCCGTATGCCGCGGAGTGGCTGGGCCCGTGAGCCATGGCCGCTGGGCCTGTGCATCCGGAGCCTGTGCTCTGCGACGGGAGAGGCCACAGTGGTGAGAGGCCTGCGTACCACAAAAAAAAAAAAAAAAAAGGAATAGAACCTACCACCCAGGACTGTTAGGAGGCTGAAATAAGTTAGTATCTGAAAGCACATAGAACAATTCCAGGCATATGACAAGCACTACACGTTTGCTAAAGAAATGCAAAGGCTTGTTAGTTTTTTATTCCTACTGCCCATTTGGACACTGGGAGCTTCCTTTACTCTTAGACACTCCATGAGGCTTTAAGGGAAACAAAGTTAACATGCCTTCCTGAGTTTGCTACAGATATGGGGCGCTGGGCCTCACTTGCCTCTTCTTACCTGAGTGTTTACCTTAATTCTTTGCTGCAAAATCACCAACATTAACATTACCTGGAAGCTTATTAAAAATGCAGAATTTCAGACCTACTCAATCAGAAACTGGAGTTTAGATGTCCACCCAGGTGATTTAGATATATACTGATTTGAGAAACACTGCCTTAGCACTTATTTCCTAATGTAGATCTCCACTGTGAAATTCTGAATACTCTGAACACATAATTTGTTACTAATAATGCAACACCAAAGTTGGAAAATAGTTATGAGAAAATAATTAGACCAAAGTAATTTCTTCAATTTAGTCATTCTCCCTTTCTTGCATCCCAATATAAATGTTATTGAGTGAACGGAGAGAAAGAAGTAGAATAACTGTTTGCATACTGGGAACTGAAGTTAAGGGCTAGGACATGAAGGATGGCTTGTCAGAAGTGAATGGTGCCCATTCTGTGTCTCTCTGTAGGGCAAGAGAATGGCTGAAAGGCACTGCCCTATGCATGACTATCAGAAGTGTTTTCAAAATCTTTCAGAAACAAATGGTTGTGCCTCTTATCCAAATCAACCTTCAGATATTACAGAGAGTATTTTACAAAACCCTGGGCATAAGAAATAGCACATTATTTATTTCCAAATGACATTTTCTATTCCCACAATGGTTTCCCTCATACCCCTCCCCCCAAAAAGATAACATATGGTTTACATGTTCATTTTTTTAAGTTTTAAGAATAAATATAAGCATGAAGAACATAAAATATCACTTACTGTATCAATATTCAAATATAACTTTTATTAATATAATTATTTTGATGTGGATGTACTCTCTCATCTAGTTATATATATTAAATAAGATAAAATCATGCTATTTTTGTAACCTACTTTGAACATTTAATAATGATAAATGCTCATGTGACTTTTTAAATGTTGTTTTTATAAGCTATGCTTTACCTAAAAAACCTTAAGTTACCAAGTGAAGTATTCAAAAAAAAAATAACAACTTAAACTATGTGCACATTAGAATACGTATCTATTAAAGAGGAATATCCACACGTATTTCATTACTTTGTAATTCACCATCCTCAATATTACATAAGGAAATTGAAGGTACTGCTCAGTATCAAACTAACAGAAAGTTTGATCAAAAAAAAAATTGTACCAGGCTTCCCTGGTGGTGCAGTGGTTGAGAGTCCGCCTTCCGATGCAGGGGACACGGGTTCGTGTCCCGGTCTGGGAAGATCCCACATGCCGCAGAGCAGCTGGGCCCATGAGCCATGGCCGGTGAGCCTGCGCGTCCGGAGCCTGTGCTCCGCAACGGGAGAGGCCACAACAGTGAGAGGCCCGTATACTGAAAAAAAAAAAAAAAAAAAAAAAAAAAAAAAATTGTACCAAAATTAAAAAATAACAAAACTGATTCTAGCTCCTAGTAAAATAAACAAATACATGTATGAAGAAAGCCTTTCGAGCAGCAATTTTGTGCTCTATACTCTAAATTCTTTCTTGGAATAAATAGTTATGGTTGATTCACCAAAAAGCCCAAGGCAGCATCCAGATAAAATGATCACAGAGCTGTTATTATAGTTTTTAATATAGTTATCTCAACAACTTCTTACCAGAAACCTAATAATTTATTGTAATGACATGAAAATCCCTTGGCGGATAGACAGGTCTTTCCTCTTTGGTCCATTGTGCTGTTAATAATCATTTTTCTTGCACAGTAAAATACAAACAAGCAAAAAACCCCTCTGACTCTAACATGAACAAAGAATATTTATAGTATCCTATAAATAGAAGTCTTAAAAAAATCATCTCTAGTTTGTGTAATGCAGAAATTCAACAAAATTACATCAGGTATGTAGTTTCTGTCAATTATTAGTTCTGCTTAATTCAACATGTTGACTATACCATGGTCACAAGATGGCTACTACACAACAGTGTCCAGTGAAAGGAGGACAATGTTATAGGCCCATGCCTAAACCAATCCCCGGCCAGGGAATGAGACTATCATGATTGGTTTATTCTATAATGTTTCACGGCCTGGGGCCCGGGGCTGCTGCCCCACCACAGCACATCACTCTGCTGAGGAGGGTTGACAAGTAAACAAGATAAGATATCTGTTGGAAAGGCGGTAAGGCCGTGGGTAGTCGGTGGGAAGAGAAGCAGTGGTGTCTGCCATATCTAACAACTTTATGTTGCTCCTCAGATGCCCAGCACCCCACAAGGGAACACAACACACTTTGCCCCTGTGAGTTTGTCTTCTAGACTATGAACATTCTCTTTTCTGAAGATATGCTATCTGAGCCAGGCTCTTGGAGGTACTGTGCTGGGGATACAAAGGAACCACACAGTATTCACGTATTCATTTAACAATCATTTATTGAACACTTGTTGTGGCAGTTTCTGTAATAATGCTAGGTTCTTCAGGTAGTTTATGGGCTAATGAGGAGGGCAGGCACGGAAACAAATAATGGTTCTTTGTTTCACCAACAATTAATAATGAGAAAATAATAATAAATTACTGAAAATAATAAAAATAACATAGTTATATAGAATTTTCAATATGCTAGGAACTATTCTAAGTACTTTACATATAAGACATTTGATCCTTATAACAAACCTATGAGGTAGATACTGCTATTATCTCCATTTTACAGAGAAAAATGAGGCTTGGAGAGGTATAATTGCTTGGTAAAAGAAGCATAATAACTTGTCCAAGACATATCATTTGTAAGTGAAGAGCCAGAATATGAACGCCTGTGGGTTGGCTCCAAATTTTACATTATTAACTACTACATTGTAATGCCGCTCTGTGTATGACAAGGTTTATGTACAAATAACTAGGGCACAGAAGACTAGGCATGAGGAGTTGGAAGAGCAAGGCAACATGCAGTTCATGAAAGATCTAGTCTGCTTCCCTGAAATGTGGAAAAATGATTCTTCATCCAAAAGCCATATGAGCAGAAAATACTTTAAAACCTGTGGTCAAATATCCCCAGTCATATTACAGAGTCACTCTTTTCCCGGGTCTTGGCACTTCCACAAGTCACTATGATTTACAAGGTTACTATTGTCTCCGGACCCATAGATTCTCTCCCTTCTCTTGCATCCTGTAACGTTTTACTAGTCAGGTAGATCTCCCTTCTCACTCTTGCTTTTCAAAGACACTCTGGCTATACCTTTAAACTCCTTTCTACATTTTATCTCCATAAAAGTTTTCTGAAATCTCCTAAAAACTCAGCACTTTAAAAACGAATCTAGAAAGACTTGCAGACGACCTCTGCTTTCTCCCCAGCCAAGTAAGTGCCTTCCCTGAAGCAGTGGTGTACAGAAAGAGCAGTTCTCCCCCCTGAAGTCAGGAAAAGGACTGGGGAAATAAAGAGGAAAACAACATAAATCAAGGCCACAAAGAGTTGATAGTTTTTCTTACAGCATTGGGGAGCTCCTGAAAAGTTTCAAGCAGGTGACTAATATGATTGCATTTGGGTTTAGGGTGATAAATCTAAGCATAGTAATGGGAAAGATCAACCTGGAAGCAGAGAGACCACCAGTGTTAGAATAATCCAGGACAGAAGTAGCTCATATACTGTTAGGATTGAAAATAAAGTGTGCCTAAGAGAGATATTGAAGGGGCATGATACTGACTTTCACAGAGCTTACAATTTATTTAGGAAGATAATAATAGCTAGATTTATTGAGCTCTTCTTACATGCCAGGTTCTCTGCTAAGTGCTTTACATGAAATAATTTAAAATATCTCGTTAGTAATTTTCACGCTGATTATATGTTGAAATAATTGTTTGTATATATTGGGATAAGTAAGCTAGATTATCTAAATTAATTTCACTGTTTCTTGTTTTATTTTTAATGTGGCTACTTCATATGTGGCTTGCATTTATGGTTTTCACTTTATTTCTATCGGACAACACGTATCTAAAATATACAACCCCTTCCTTCTCCTATAGTCTATTTCTCCTTTGGTTTATTCCCCTTAACTACAATGATGCTTTTCCATCTTTGGAAAAACAAAATTAAAAAAAGAAAAAAACATGTCCTCAATCCTTCCTCTTTCATTAAGGTGTCCCATTTCTTTTTATTTATTGCCCAATTCTTGAATAAGGAAGATAAGAGAATGTTTTATTTTTATTGAGAGGCACCTACGTGCCACCATCAGGGCTAGACACTCCATCTGTCATATCTAATTGTTACAACAACCAGATAAATTCTGCTAATGACTCACATGAAGAAACTGAGTCTTGGAGAAATTAGTGATTTTAAACAGGGTCTCACAGAAAATAGGTCTTTTTGATTCCAAAACCCATCCCAATCCTTCCAGATTCATGATGTTATACTTCTTGGAAAGAAATTTCTAGATCTGCTCTCCTACTTTTTGCCACTTATTCAATCATCTAAGTGAAAATGTTGCTTTCCATTTTCACTATTTTAATAATATAAATTTTTAGTTCTCATATCTCTTAAGATGCCACACATTTGCCAGAACTGACCACATCCCTGGATTTTTCTCTCTAACTTCAGAAACACTCCAATCCCTTGAAAGGGAAGTTATTGACTTGCTGCCTCTGTAACCATATATTCTTTTATTTTTTTTATTAAGGCATTGATTACACTGTACTATAATTTAACTGTCTGTACTCCTTAACATTGACCTGCCTATTTGAATGCATTGTGTTTCCATCATATTCATATCCTAAGACTCTAGTATTGTACATAAAAACATAGCAAACATTTGATAAGTTATAGTTAAATTGGAATGAAAAGACATTCACATTCAATCAATATTACCTATGACTTCCACAACTTGAAAAAAAAGTTTGATTCAAAAATAATCCATAGTTTTAAATCTGCCTTATTAGGAGAATGGCAGTTTTTACAGGCAGGAAAGTTGAGAGGGAAGTTTTTTCAAGAGAAAAGATGATATTTTGTCTTGAATGTGTTTTATCTGAGGTGATAATGAGATATATAAGTGAGCATATACATCTGCTCAGTCTGGATTCAGAAGTTCTGGTGACATATATATTAGGATGGCCATCAGGGCATAAGAAGCCACGAGTAATAGCTAAAAAATATTGACTTTTCCTACTAAGGGCCTGGGTCTGAAACAAGAACATTACTGGTTTATTTCATGCAATATTCACAGAAATTCTGTGATGTGGGTGTTACTGCTCTCATTTTACAGATGAGGAGAATTTAACATAAATTGCCCAAGACCACACAATTGGTAAATGAGAAAAACCAGGATTTAAATCCAGTTTCATATCCCTTGGACTGACCCAATTCACTACAGAGCATAAGATCTGAATCAGAACTGAGAAACATGCCAATGTTTGATCAATCTATTTGTATGCTACATTTTTTTATTGCTTTTGTTTATTAGAAGAATGAAAGGATAGAAACTTTTGGTAAAATTACCCACTACTGTCCAGTTCTAATCACACTTGCTGGAAGTAACCTCTTAATCATTTTGCAGAGTATGTTCCCAGAGGCTTAGCAACTTGTTTTTTCTTATTTGTTTAAAACTGTGAATTGAAATGGTTACTGTGTCAGGATGTATAACCTTCTTCATTGTTCCCAATGAATGCCTAATATTCCATAATATATATGTATATATTTATGTAACTTTTTCAATTGATGGTTTCCAGTTTCATGCTATTATAATTAATATTATAATAATCATTCACAGACATAAATCTTTGTACACTTACGTGTCTGTAAGATAAATTCTTAGAAGTTGTATTTCTAGGCCAAATGATATGAATTTAAAATTTTGGCAGATACTGCCATTTTACCTTCCCCCAAACCTACAGCAACGTACGTTCCCACCAAAAGTGAATAAAAATGCCCGTTTCTGTAGGGATACTTTCAAAAGATCCAGTTTTATGCTTTCATGACCATTTTGCAAGGCATTATATGCAGGGCCTTTTCTGGTTATTTGGGAGGTAGAAAGCTCCATATAAAAAATTTAAGTCACCGGGCTTCCCTGGTGGCGCAGTGGTTGAGAGTCCGCCTGCCGATGCAGGGGACACGGGTTTGTGCCCCGGTCCGGGAAGATCCCACATGCCGCGGAGCGGCTGGGCCCGTGAGCCATGGCCGCTGAGCCTGCGCATCCGGAGCCTGCGCATCCGGAGCCTGTGCTCCGCAATGGGAGACGCCACAACAGTGAGAGGCCCGCGTACCACCAAAAAAAAAAAAAAATTTAAGTCACCAAAAATCATCATGCCATCCCCATTCTGACAACCCAATCTCACACTACCCTGGAAAGAAATCTATCTTTCAGGCAAATAGGAGCAACCTGCTCTCTAGGCCACTCTTCTTGAACCAGGGGCAAACTACAGAGTACTGGATAATCCCCATAAGCTCAGTTCCTGAAGCTCCTAGAGGGCATCTGATCACCATGAAGGGTAAAGGGTCACAGAGCACCCAAAAACGGAGAAACAGGGACCAGAGACCACATGGGTACACTGCCCCAGAAGGCATTGTTGCCCCCAGCTGGTCCAGTCACTGGAGAGAGGGAAACTTAACACATTTTAAGGAAGGTACTCCAAAATGCGAGCTCTTCTGAGGAACTGGGTGGGTCAGTGTCCCCCTACCCCAGGGTTTGCCAGGATCCAAGGGGTTGTCAAGTATGCTGCCTAGCAAGGAAGCCATGGGAATGAATTAATTCTCTGGGGGAAAACATTGTTGAAATAAACACTCTAAACAAAAACTTGGATAATGGAAAACACTGACAGGTAGATGAAATAATATTACCTTATAAGAGATAACAATTATAATAGAAAACTGCAGATTGATATGCTAAAGAGATCTAAAGAAGCAATTTAAGGGCCATCTCCACTTCTTTCAGAAAAGCATCCACATCTCCAAAATACCTTTTCAGAAATAATTATACCCACTTGTCTTACCCTTTATGAGGAAAATGGCAAGAAATTTTGATCTAGTAGAGAGTATGGAAAAATGCCATGGAAGTTTGATTTGACAGGGGTGAGCCTTTATTATTATCTGGTATATTATACTTAACAATTGTCTGGCTATTTTACCCCCAGGTAGTATAGAAAGTTATGAAATTCATTCCATTCAAACTAACCTTTCTCCTGCTCAGACTCCCATGACTGAGGGCTGAGGCCAGGACAGGTGGAACACAGGCATGGGTCTAGGTCCTCTCTGACAAGTCTTACTTACTCCCCATTATATTGTTCAGATTGAGACTGTCTATTGAGATTGAGTTTATGTACTGATAACAATGGTGCGATCGTTAATATTATATGTCAACAATGTCCAGATATTTGGTCAAACATTTTTCTGAATGTTTCTGTGAAAGTGTTTTTAAGATGAGATTAACATTTAAATGTTAATGTTAAGTTCATTGTGAGCAAATTATCCTCTGTCTTAGTTCAGGATGCTACAACAGAATACGATAGACTAGACAGCTTATAAACACAGAAAATTATTTCTCACAGTTCTGGAAGTTAGAAGCCCAAGATCAGGGTGCCAGTAAGATGGGTTTCTAGTAAAGACCCTCTTACAGATTATAGACTGCCACCTTCTCACACGGCAGAGAGCAGAGAGCAAGGAAACAAACTCACTTCGCCTCTTCAAAGGTCACCAATCCCATACATGAGGGCTCCATTCCATGACCTAATCACTTCTGAAAGGCCTTACGTCTTAATACCATCACAGAAGGGATTAAGATTCCAACATGTGAATTTGGGGGGGGGACACAAACATTCAGTCCATAACACCCTCTAATCTGTGTGTAGCAGAAAAGACCTCACAAAAACATTTTAAGGACTTAGGAGAGCAAAGACTGACTTCCCCTAAGCAAGAAGGAATTCTGCCAGCGGACTGCTTTTGGACCTGAACTACAACTCTTCCCTGGGTCTCCAGCCTGTTGGCCTTCACTGCAGACTTTGGACTTACCAAGTCTTGCCAACTGTGTGAGCCAATTCTTTAAAATAAATCTCTCAACATATATACACATCCCATTGGTTCTGTTTCTGTGGAGAACACTGACTAGTAAAAATGGCTAACATTTATTGAGCATCTATAATATAACGACTACTTTTCCAATCATTTTACAAGTATTAACTACCTCATTTAATCCTCACAACAACTAAGGGGTGGTTAGATAGATAGTGGTTACTGCTAGCTCCACTTTACAGAAGAGGAAAAGGAAACACTCCCAGATTAATTGGCCAAAATTGCACTGTTTGTGGTAAATTTGGTATGTAAACACAGGCAGTCGGATATTAGAGCCCATACACGTAATCACTGTTTCATCCCTTGCCAAAGTCCAGAGTATTAAAGGAGACAATACCCTCTCAAAAATGGACACTGGTCAAGTAGAGTAATTTTCTTATTGCACTTAGGAAATGCCTATTTTGGAAAATATATATTTATGTTGTTAATTAAGTAATAAAAAAAGGATGTTTTGTACCAGGACTGCAATCAGCCCCATTCAAGACTTTAAAGTTCAGAGCCTGAACGGAGTTGACTGCAGGTAAGACTCAACATTCATCAGATAATCAAATCACTCCATTTTTTCCTAGACATTTTCTTATTTAACTGAACCATAAGTGATATCTTCAGGACAGATGATATTTCAAATTTTTTTTCCTCCTAGTTATGCCTGGTTGAAGCATTGTTGTAGGCCAGCAAATGGGTTTCCACAACCTTGAAAAAGTAAATGACCTTATTGTAAGCTTTGACCTTGCTTGCAGCATCTTCCCTGTTGATTTGTTAGCTCTGAGTGTGGTGTATTGTTTCAGTTGGACAAGGTCTTTGAAGCTCCACTTTTTGCCACCCCTCCCTCCCTAATGATTTCAAGCTGTTCAAAGAACTGCTTTGAAACACAGGCGGGAGCCAAATGTTTTATAGTAAGGCTGATTTAAAATAAGCTTCAAATAATGCTTGCTTTCAGGGAACTAGGGGGGATATGAATAAAAGGACAGTACATGCTCCTTCAAAATGTTCCGTTTGCTTGATTACTCAGAGATAGGTTTGTCTTTCATTATGTGCAGCATGAAAAAAAACACAGAATTCTGGAATTTATAACAAAACAATAATGTAACACTTGCTTTACTAGGATTTAAAAGCAGTACACATGAGATTTTTATAATATGCAGCAATTTCAGGGCAACTGTGATGCCAGCAAAAGAATGAAATCATTTATTTGTATTGATTTTTCTCTCTATGTAGGGAAGCCTACAAGGCAATATATTTGTTTCTTTAAAAGACGCAACAAAATCAAAATTTAATTTGTGTAGACAGTCCTTACCAAATTGGAGCAATAGGAAAATCACTGTCATATTACTTTTATTTAATACATATTAAATAACAACTATGCCTAACAGTGCCTTCAAAACAGAAATACCAAGGCCTAGATATTGCTTATTAGAACCTGTCAATTAGATTGATATGTTACAGAACAATGGCTTTTCTATCAGTTCTACAATCTAGACACTATTTCTTATACATCTATGTGTAGCAGTACATAACATTATGCCCTGCACATAGTGGGTGCTCAGCAATTGTTTCCAGAATGAATGATTTTAGACAAAATCAAGAACAGACTTTTTTTTTTAAGCCATAAGAAAACAGAAGGCTCTCACACAAGAGAAGTGTAAAACTGGAAGCAGGAAAAGTAAATAAACCTTTTTAGAAGAACTAATGTTCAGCACCAATCTCTAAATGACATGCCTAGGATTGGTAAGAATTACTTTCCCTTATGATCACACAAATTCACCGTAGGAAAGGGTGGGGTAGAATTATAGTGGCTAACTCACCATGGTGAGGAAACATTTCCATGAGAGAGAGAGAATTAAAAGGTGGAAGGAAGACGTAAGAAGGAAAGAGAAGGCATGAATTAATGGAGATACACGTTTCCAGCAATGGTAGCAAATAGAGGGTATATGAGTTTCCTATTGTTGCTGTAACAAATTACTGCCAACTATTGGCTTAAAACAAAACAACATTTATTACTCTACAGTTCTGTAGATGAGAGAAGTCTTCAATAGACTTTACTAAGCTAAGTCAAGGTGCAAAAATGGCTGCATTCCTTCTGGAAGCTCCAGGGGAGAATCTGTTCTTTGCCTTTTTCAGCTTCTAGAGGCTATCCATAATTTTGGCACATGGTCCCCCTTTATACTGAAAGACATCAATGGTTTGGGGTTTGTAACACAGATATAATAAAAGACAAATACTACTTCTGATAGGAAGGGTTCTCAAAGACCATCTGGTGGTAGCTGAAGTTATGTTTCCAGAAAAAGGAAACAGGGGATTTGGGCACGTGGCTATCTCTGTTTTTTCTATTTATTTTCTGTCTGTACTCGGTAGAAAGTAATCTTCATGAGAGATCTGGCACATAATAAGTATGCAATAGAGAGTTTTGGAGTGAATGACTTGATGAGAACATGGATCATGGAATAAGTAGAATATAACTAGATGTCTCCAGGTAGCTGGTTTCCCCACCATATCAGAGTGCTTGTCTGCAGTATGAAAGAAAGAGACCAGTGGCCAAGAAAAGCTGAATAAAGAGATGAAGGGAGAGAAAGATAACTTTTGTTTGGGTCCCTGGATCTAAGCTCGTCCAAAGTTAGCCAATTTCTCAACTACCAAATTAAATTCACCAGTAAGTTGTATTTCATGCCTAAGTTTGTTGAGTTTCTGTCTTCTATAACAGAAGGAGTGCTGGTAATACATCCACCATTGCCCTAACAAGTTTCTTTCTCTCTCTTGAAATTAGCACCAGTTTTCTATTTCACTGCATTATGAATACAAAGATGTTGTTGGTTAGAAATAAATTCAGCTTTCTCCTCTCTTGCACAATGCACTGGAAGTTTTAACAAAAAATAAATACAAGAAAAAGAAAAGTCTATGCCATTTTATTTCATCTTCATAGGCTTTCTTGAATGCCCTGAACATGTAGGAATATGTTAATTTTCATGGCTGCTACTGTAATATATAATGATGATTTAAAATGAGACAGGGAAAAACCTGGATGGGATGCAAGTTCAAGCTTCAGAAGAGGGACTGCTTGAAGTTAAGTCCCCAAGTCTAAGCCTCTTGGACTTTAATTATGTCTCTTAGTGAAAAGCACCTGAAAGTTTTCAGACCCTAATCAGTCCTATCCTAGTTGTGACAACGCAAAAAAAAAAAAAAAAAAAAAAAAAAAGTCCGCTCACATTAAATGCTATTCTTGAAAATGGTGCCCAATAAACTTTATACTTTCTGAATCCTTCTGTAAATATGTCAGCACTTCAGCTTCTACTCTTTGTTTCTCTTCACCCCCAAGTACCAAGATCGAAAAAACATTAGGGAGAAATGAATATGCTGTACATATCAAAAGATATACTGTATGCATCTGAACAAAAGACTTGTAGTGCATCATTTTTTGAACCCTTATTTCATTTCAAAAGCTGAGTGGGAAGAGGACCACTGCAGATCTATCAAGTATGTGGACTTTAATACTTACTTTAGTCATAAAGAGCAAGTGACATGATGAGGACTCACTAGCATGGTTGT
This sequence comes from Lagenorhynchus albirostris, assembly GCF_949774975.1. Classification (NCBI taxonomy): domain Eukaryota; kingdom Metazoa; phylum Chordata; class Mammalia; order Artiodactyla; family Delphinidae; genus Lagenorhynchus; species Lagenorhynchus albirostris. The sequence continues at coordinate 113,769,068 of NC_083099.1, read as the reverse complement.
CAGTACCAGAAAATGAAATTTTTATTTATGGAAGTTTTAAGCTCTAGAAATAATATGTATTATTTTTCTGTCCCTACTGATTTATAGATTAAATGTATTAGTAGTCACTAAGTTGCAGTTTCATATTTTTTCTCCTTGGAAACCAAGATTTTAAAAATGTCTAGGTGGAAAGTTTTTCAAGAGACAAGAGATAAACTGATTAAAATGCCTAAACTTTCTTTAGAAGAAAATGACAGAATCACCATGAATACAGATTTGGAGACATATAGCTATTATGCTTTGGTTTTCCAGATAATAAATAATGTTAAATAGTCCTTTCTCATACATAATATGTGAAATAAATATAGTTTCTTTTTAGAAATGGCATTCACTTTCTAAGTCTCTCAAGTTTAAAACAACGTTCTTAGGCTACAATGTCTGTATTATTTCCATTTTTAAATGGATAATTTGAACTTTATTATACCACTTGTTTGAATAAGAGACATGCTTCTGTTTTATTTTGAAATTCTTTTTATTAAACCATTCTGGTTTAACACCTTACTTGCACAAAAAGAACATCTGAAACTACTTTATTAACAAAAATACATGCTGTTGGAAAACACAAGGAAAAAAACACTGAGAAATTAGTGTGCTTACTTCAGTTGTTAATTTTAGCATAAGTATTTGCTGGTCTCCTTATCTAATATTTCTGAACAATGCAATTTGAGAATAATCATCTTTTTTCTCTTTCATTTAATTTCTTAATGGAAGAGTGGGATAAGGACTCCACTATATGCCAGGCACTATTCAAAGAATTTGAGATGTGGTGGTGAATAAGGACAGGTTTTTTTCTTCCTGGAGAGCATCAATTAGAGGACGAAAAAATAAATAAGTAGTCAAATAGACACTATAATTACCAATTATAATAAGTATCATGACCTGGGTGATACATCAGAAGGTAATTGGCTGAGGAATAGACAATACTGAATTAGATGAGATTGTGAGAGAAATCCTTTCTGAGGAGGTGACACTGAAGCTGATTCACGAAGAATGAAAAGGTGCCAGGCATGTGGTGAAGAGGTGAAAAATATTTCAGGTAGAGGCAATAGCAAGTGCAAAGGCTCTGAGGTGGGGAGAAGCTTGGCAAATTTACAAAGCTGAAAGGAGACTGGTTTGAACGCATATACTAAGAGAGTAGTGATGAGAGGAAATAGAATAGATAGGCTTCAGCCAGATAATTAATACCTGGCTGCTACGGTCTGATTGTGTCCCACCCAAACTTCACATGTGGAAACCTAACAACCCCCAAGGTGATGGTCTTAAGAGGTGGGGCCTTTGGGAAGTGATCACGTCATGAGGGCTCTGGGATTAGGGCCCTTATGAAAGAGACTCAAGAGAGAGCTCCCTTGCCTATTCTGCCATGTAAGGATACATAGAAAAGTCTGTGACCCAGAAGAGGACCCTCACCTGACCATGCTGGCACCCTGATCTTAGGGTGCCAATCTCCAGAACAGTGAGAAATAAATTTATGTTGTTTATAAGTTACCCAGGCTGTGGTATTTTGTTACAGCAGCCCAAACGGACTAAGACTCTGGCCTTATAGGCCACAAGCATACGTCTGGATTTTATTCTAAGAGCACAAAAAGTAAAAGCAGTACAACTTCAAAAAAAAAAAAGTTATAAATAAAAGTAAAATGATATTAAGCGCGGGACTATGATATGCTTTATGATTTGAAAGTCACTTTGGAGATCTCTTTCACAATGTAAATATACTTAACAGTACTGAACTGTGCACTTAAAAATGATTAGGATGATAAAAAAAATTTTCAGTGTCCTTTTTTCGAAAATTCTGTCTAAATACAGAAAATATTGCACCATTTTTAAAAAGTCATTGTTGTTTGGAGAATAGATTCTGGGAGAGAATAAATGGAAGCAGGGAGACATATTATATTATATTATCACCATGATCCAGAAAAGAAACAACAGTGACTTGGATTAAAACGGTAGCAATAAGAATGAACAGAAGTAGAAGGATTCGGGACCCATTTTCGGGAAAAAAATAACCAAAAAGAATATTGATGGAGTGAAAATGAAAGGTATTTGATGAATAAATGAAAGGAAAAGGCAGGAATCAAAACTCGCCTGTATTCAAAACATCATTGTCACAAAGGATAAAAATGATGGGATGGTGAGATTACTCTCATAGATCAAAGACCTATGACCACCGGAGGCATCCTTACTTGAATACTAGATCAAAAAACAAAAGGAATAGGATTTCCAGCAATGGCAAGAAGTTGGCAATGTTTTTTTCCCATAAAAAGCCTATAAAACTTGATTCAGTTATCAAAACAACCATTTCAGGACCCTGAAATCAACTGAAAACAATTAACTGAGAAATATTTATTCATGAAAATTTTCTAAACTTTGGGAAAGAACAGTGGAGTCTGTGGCTCTCTTGCCTGGGGCTGCTGCCATCCTCCCCTCCAGCCCAGATGGTACTGTAGTTCTACCAGGGTGGGGCTGATCAAAAATCATCAGCTTTGCTGCTGGAAGGGCTGATTTCATTTGGACCAAAGGGAGAAAAATCAAGGGGTTTTGTCAGTAAGAGGAGAAAACTTGGCAGTAGACAAATGGGAACAGCATATAGTTCTGCAAGCCAGAGGTTTAAGACTTGGTTGGAGTCCGTAGGAGACCAGTGCTTAGACATAAATTAGCACAGACATCCTGACAGTGAAAGAGCCATAGCGGGACTTAAATAGGCTGTCCACACAGCCCTGGCTGACTGAAAGGCTTTGTACATATGCCGAAGAGACCCGAAAAGGCCCAAACTATTTACACTATCCTGAATGACTGGAAATCTGCTCATTGGCAGAGGAAAGACATGAGAGGGTCCAGAAAATTATGCTCCAACCCACATACATCTTCACTGGCCAAAAGCAGAAGACTAACTGGTTCCAAGTGTTTGAGCACAACCTCTGATTAAACATTGGCTACCTGTGAAGATATATAGATACAGAGGCTATCCCTAAGAATCCAAGATAAGAAATAAAATTAATAATGACGTCAAATGTTGGCAAAGATGCAAATCAAAAGTAACTCTCATTTATTGCTGGTGGAAATGCAAAGTGGTACGGCCACTTTGGAAGACAATTTGACTGCTTCTTACAAAACTAAATATACACTTACCATACAATCTAGCAATCGTGCTCCTTGGTATTTACCCAAAGGAGCTGAAAATTTACATCCACATAAAAACCTGCACGTGAATGTTTATAGCAGCTTTACTCAAAACTTGCAAACAACCAATATGTCCTTCAGTAGGTGAATATATAAATACTCTGTGGTACATCCAGACACCGGAATATTATTCATTGCTGAAAAAAAATGAGCCATCAAGCCTTGAAAAGACATGGAGAAAACTTAAATGAATATTACTAAGTGAAAGAAGCCAATCTAAAAAGGTTACATACTGCATGATTCCAACTTTATGACATTCTGGAAAATCCAAAAGTATGGAGACCATAAGGATCATCGGCTGCCAGGGGCTGAAGGGGAAGAAGAGAGATGAATAGGTAAAGCACAGAGCTTATATGTAAGCTCTTATATATAAGGGCTAAAACTATAAACAACTAGAAGAAAATTTAGGAAAAAAATTGTGACTTGTGTTAAGCAAAGATTTCTTAGATATGACACCAAAAACATGATCTATAAGGAAAAAAAATAGAAAATATGGACATCATCAAAATTAAGAAAATAAAGACAAGCCACAGGCTGAGAAAAAAATATTTGAAAATCACATACCTGATAAAGGAATTGTATACGAAATATATGAAGAATTTTTATAATTCAATAATACGAAAATTTAGAAATCAGTTTAAAAATAGGCTCAATATGTGAATGTACATTTCACCAAAGGATACATACAAATGGCTGACAGTCACATGAAAAGATGCCCAATATAATTAGTCATTAGTGAAATGGAAATGAAATCATAATAAGATACCACTACACACCCACTAGAATTGTTACATTCAAGCAACAAGGACTCATGAAGATTGGAGAAACTGGATTCCAAGTGAGACGGTATATTTATGCAATGAAACATTATCCAGCAATAAAAATGAATGAATGAATGGTTCATGTACCAACATGGATGTACCTCAAAAGCATTATGTTAAGTGAAAGAAGGCAGACACAAAGATTATATATTTTATGATTTCACTTAAATAAATTTTCAAGAAAGGGTAAATGTATAAAGACTGAAATCAGATTACTGGTTGTCTGAGGTTGGGGTTAGGAATAAGAATTGAATACAAACGCATATGAGGGAATTCCTTAGGGTGATGGAAATGTTCTAAAACTAGAATGTGGTGATGGTTGCACGGCTCTACTAAAAGCATTAGATTGTCTACTTATATTGGGATATTGTTATGGTATAGATTAAAAGTACACCTCCATTTTTAAAACAAAAAAAGAGCTACAGAGGACAGCTTGGGATCATTTAAGGAAATTTTGACATGAACTTTATATTAGTTAATATTATTATATCAATGGCAAATTCCTTGTGTTGTTGTGGGCAAATATTCTTATTCCTGTTCAAAGTATTTACAGGTGAAATGTGATGATTGCAACTTATTTTCAAATGGTTGAGTCAAAATAAAAAGGAATATAAATAGAAAAAAAATGTTGCAAGTATATATTAACAAGTCTGTGTTTGCCATATTATTCTTGGAACAAGTCTGTAGGTCTGACATTCTTCATAAGAAAGAGCTGGCAGGTAAAGCAATCCCTTCTAGGTTTCGTTGCTCTTTTTACATACTTTGAAATGAGGAAGACTGGTGGAAGAAGAGGCTGGGTGTGGAGCCGGAGAGAAAAGTGTTTTCTTCTGGACAAGCCTCAGAGGCTGTGAATCATCTAAGCACTCAGGGATGATACATAGAGAAAGGATTTTGGAGCTTTGAGTGTTAAAGCCTTGATACTATAGGGATCACCTAACTAGGTAGTACAGATCAACACCAGGTGGGAGTTGCTAACTGTGCCATATGGCACTGAAAAACTGCATGTGATAAAGAGAAGGGTGTCTGTTGGGTTTGACCACATGAAGATTGTTAGTGACATTAATTATAGTTGTTTCAGTGGAATGAGTAAGATAGGAGCTAGAATGGTTTAAGAGTGATGAGTGAATAGGAGGTGAGACCATGGGCCTACACAACCCTTTAGAAAGTACTTCTCTGAACAAGAACATGTAAATAAGATGGTAACTGTAGGAAGATTTGAAGAGAAGAAGATATAATTTTCTTTTTTTTGTGGGTTTATTTTTTTGTTTGTTTTGAATTGTATTTTTTTATACAGCAGGTTCTTATTAGTTATCTATTTTATACATATTACTGTATATATGGCAATCCCAATCTCCCAGTTCATCCCACCTCCACCCCCGCCCCTGCTTTCCCCTCTTGGTGTCCATATGTTTGTTCTCTACATCTGTGTCTCTATTTCTGCCTTACAAACCGGATCATCTGTACCATTTATCTAGATTCCACATATATACATAAATATACGATATTTGTTTTTCACTTTCTGACTTACTTCACTCTGTACGACAGTCTCTAGGTCCAACCATATCTCAACAAATAACCCAATTTCATTCTTTTCATGGCTGAGTAATATTCCCTTGTATATATGTACCACATCTTCTTCATCCATTCATATATCAATGGGCATTTAGGTTGCTTCCATGACCTGGTTATTGTAAATAGTGCTGCAATGAATATCACATGTGTCTTTTTGAATTACGGTTTTCTCTTGGTATATGCCCAGTAGTGGGATTGCTGGGTCATATGGTAATTCTATTTTTAGTTTTTTAAGGAACCTCCATACTGTTCTCTATAGTGGCTGTATCAATTTACGTTCCCACCAACAGTGCAAGAGGGTTCCCTTTTCTCCACACCCTCTTTCAGCATTTGTTCTTTGAACATTTTCTGATGATGCCCATTCTAACTGGTGTGAGGTGATACCTCACTGTAGTTTTGATTTGCATTTCTCTAATAATTAGTGAGTTTGTGCAGCTTTTCATGTGTCTCTTGGCCATCTGTATGTCTTCTTTGGAGAAATGTCTATTTAGGTGTTCTGCCCATTTTTGGATTGGGTTGTTTTTTTAATACTGACCTGCATGAACTGTTTATATATTTTGGAGATTAATCCTTTGTCCACTGATAGGTTTGCAAATATTCTCTCCCACTCTGGGGTTGTCTTTTCGCCTTGTTTATACTTCCCTTTGCGGTGCAAAAGCTTTTAAGTTTCATTAAGCCCCATTTGTTTATTTTGCTTTTTATTTCCATTACTCTAGAAGGTGAGTTCAAAAAGATCTTGCTGTGATTTATGTCAATGAGTGTTCTTCCTATGTTTTCCTCTAAGAGTTTTATAGTGTCTAGTCTTACATTTAGGTCTTTAATCCATTTGGAGTTTATTTTTGTGTATGGTGTTAGGGAATGTTCTAATTTCATTCTTTTACATGTACCTGTCCAGTTTTCCCAGCACCACTTATTGAAGAGACTGTCTTTCCTCCATTGTATATCCTTGCCTCCTTTGTCATATATTAGTTGACCATAGGTACATGGGTTTAACTCTGGGCTTTCTATCCTGTTCCATTGATCTATATTTCTGTTTTTGTGCCAGGACCATATTGTCTTGATTACTGTAGCTTTGCAGTATATTCTGAAGTCAGGGAATCTGATTCCTCCAGCTCCATTTTTTTCCCTCAAGACTGCTTTGGCTATTTGGGGTCTTTTTTTGTCTCCATACAAATTTTAAGATTATTTGTTCTAGTTCTGTAAAAAATGCCATTGGTAATTTGATAGGGATTACACTGAATCTGTAGATTGCTTTGGGTAGTATAGTCATTTTCACAATATTGATTCTTCCAATCCAAGAACATGGTATATTACTCCATCTGTTTGTGTCATCTTTCATTTCTTTCATCAGTGTCTTATCGTTTTCTGATTAAAGGTCTTTTACCTCCTTAGGTAGGTTTATTCCTAGGTATTTTATTCTTTTTGTTGCAGTGGTGAATAGGATTGTTTCCTTAATTTATCTTTCTGATCTTTCACTGTTAGTGTATAGGAATGGAAGAGATTTCTGTGCATTAATTTTGTATCCTGTAACTTTACCAAATTCATTGATTAGCTCTAGTAGTTTTCTGGTAGCACCTTTAGGATTCTCTATGTATAGGATCATGTCATCTGCAAACAGTGACAGTTTCACTTTTTCTTTTCCAATTTGCATTCCTTTTATTTCTTTTTCTTCTCTGATTGCCAGGGCTAAGACTTCCAAAACTATGTTGAATAATAGAGGCGAGAGTGGACATCCTTGTCTTATTCCTGATCTTAGAGGAAATGCTTTCAGTTTTTCACCATTGAGAATGATGCTTGCTATGAGTTTGTCATATATGGCCCTTATTATGTTGAGGTATGTTCCTTCTATGCCCACTTTCTGCAGAGTTTTTATCATAAATGATGTTGAATTTTGTCAAACGCTTTTTCTACATCTATTGGGATGATCATACGGTTTTTATTCTTCAATTTGTTAATATGGTGTATCACATTGATTGATTTGCATATATTGAATAATCCTTGCATCCTTGGGATAAATCCCACTTGATCATGGTGTAAGATCCTTTTAATGTGTTGTTGTTTAATGTGTTGTCTGTTTGCTAGTATTTTGTTGAGGATTTTTGCATCTATATTCATCAGTGCTCTTGGTCTGTAATTTTCTTTTTTTGTAGTATCTTTGTCTGGTTTTTATATCAGGGAGATGGTGGCCTCATAGAATGAGTATGGGAGTGTTCCTTCCTCTGCAATTTTTTGGAAGAGTTTGAGAAGGGTGGGTGTTAGCTCTTCTCTAAATGTTTGATAGAATTCACCTGTGAAGCCATCTGGTCCTGGACTTTTGTTTGTTGGAAGATTTTTAATCACAGTTACAATTTAATTACTTGTTATTTGTCTGTTCATATTTTCTATTTCTTCCTGGTTCAGTCTTGGAAGGTTATACCTTTCTAAGAATTTGTCCATTTCTTCCAGGTTGTCCACTTTATTGGCATAGAGTTGCTTGTAGTAGTCTCTTAGGATGCTTTGTATTTCTGCAGTGTCTGCTGTAACTTCTTTTTCATTTCTAATTTTATTGATTTGAGTCCTCTCCCTCTTTTCGTTGATGAGTCTGGCTAATGGTTTATCAATTTTATTTATCTTCTCAAAGAACCAGCTTTTAGTTGTATTGATCTTTGCTATTGTTTTCTTTGTTTCTATTTCATTTATTTCTGCTCTGACCTTTATGATTTCTTTTCTTCTACTAACTTTGGGTTTTGCTTGTTCTTCTTTCTCTGGTTCCTTTAGGTGTAAGGTTAGATTGTTTATTTGAGATTTTTCTTGTTTCTTGAGGTAGGATTATATTACTATAAACTTCCCTCTTAAAACTGCTTTTGCTGCATCCCATAGGTTTTGGATTGTCGTGTTTTCATTGTCATTTGTCTCTAGGTATTTTTTTTTTTTTTACATCTTTATTGGGGTATAATTGCTTTACAATGGTGTGTTAGTTTCTGCTTTATAACAAAGTGAATCAGTCATACATAAACATATGTTCCCATATGTCTTCCCTGTTGCGTCTCCCTCCCTCCCACCCTCCCCATCCCACCCCTCCAGGCTGTCACAAAGCACCGTGTCTCTAGGTATTTTTTGATTTCCTCTTTGATTTCTTCAGTGATCTCTTGGTTATTTAGTAACGTACTGTTTAGCTTCCATGTGCTTGTGTTTTTTTCCCTGTGATTTATTTCTAATCTCATAGCATTGCAGTCAGAAAAGATGCTTGATATGATTTCAATTTTCTTAAATTTACCAAGGTTTGATTTGTGACCCAAGATTTGACCTATCTTGGAGAATGTTCTGTGTGCACTTGAGAAGAAAATGTAATCTGCTATTTTTCCGATGGAATGTCCTATAAATATCAATTAACTCTATCTTGTCTATTGTGTCATTTAAAGCTTTTATTTCCTTATTAATTTTCTGCCTGGATGACCTGTCCATTGGTGTTAATAAGGTGTTAAAGTCCCCCACTATTATTGTGTTACTGTCCATTTCCCCTTTTATAGCTGTTAGCATTTACCTTATGTATTGAGGTGCTCCTATGTTGGGTACATTTATAATTGTTATATCTTCTTCTTGGATTGATCCCTTGATCATTATGTAGTGTCCTTCCTTGTCTCTTGTAACATTCTTTATTTTAAAGTCTATTTTATCTGATATGAGTATTGCTACTCCAGCTTTCTTTTGATTTCCATTTGCATGGAATATCTTTTTCCATCCCCTCACTTTCAGTCTGTATGTGTCCCTAGGTCTGAAGTGGGTCTCTTGTAGACAGCATATATATGGATCTTATTTTTGTATCCTTTCAGCGAGCCTGTGTCTTTTGGTTGGAGCATTTAATCCATTCACATTTAAGGTAATTATTGATATGTATGTTCCTATTACCATTTTCTTATTGTTTTTGGGTTTGTTTTTGTAGGTCCTTTTCTCCTCTTGTGTTTCCCACTTAGAAAAGTTCCTTTAGCATTTGTTGTAGTGCTGGTTTGGTGGTGCGGAATTCTCTTAGCTTTTGCTTGTCTGTAAAGCTTTTGATTTCTCTGTCGAATCTGAATGAGATCTTTGCTGGGTAGAGTAATCTGGGTTGTAGGTTCTTCCCTTTCATCACTGTAAATATATCGTGCCACTCCCTTCTGGCTTGTAGAGTTTCTGCTGAGAAATCAGCTGTTAACCTTATGGAAGTTCCCTTGTATATTATTTGTCTTTTATCCCTTGTTGCTTTTAACAATTTTTCTTTGTCTTTAATTTTTGTCAATTTGATTACTATGTGATACAGCATGTTTCTCCTTGGGTTTATCCTGCCTGGGACTCTCTGACCTTCCTGGCCTTGGGTGGCTATTTCCTTTCCCATGTTAGGGAAGTTTTCGACTATAATCTCTTCAAATATTTTCTCAGGTCCTTTCTCTCTCTCTTCTCCTTCTGGAACCCCTATAATGCAAATGTTGTTGCATTTAATGTTGTCCCAAAGGTCTCTTAAGCTGTCTTCATTTCTTTTCATTCTTTTTTCTTTATTCTGTTCCATAGCAGTGAATTCCACCATTCTGTCTCCCAGGTCACTTATCCGTTCTTCTGCCTCAGTTATTCTGCTATTGATTCCTTCTAGTGTATTTTTCATTTCAGTTATTGTATTGTTCATCTCTGTTTGTTTGTTCTTTAATTCTTCTAGGTGTTTGTTATTTAATTCTTCTAGGTCTTTGTTAAGCATTTCTCGCAGCTTCTCAATCTTTCCCTCCATTGTTTCTCCAAGGTCCTGGATCATCTTCACTATCATTATTCTGAATTCTTTTTCTGGAAGGTTGTCTACCTCCACTTCCTTTAGTTGTTTTTCTGGGGTTTTATCTTGTTCTTTCATCTGGTAAATAGTTCTCTGCCTTTTCATTTTGTCTGTCTTTCTGTGAATGTGGTTTTCGTTCCACAGGTTGCAGGACTGTAGTTCTTCTTGCTTCTGCTATCTGCCCTCTGGTGGTTGAGGCTATCTAAGAGGCTTGTGCAAGCTTCCTGATGGGAGGGACTGGTGGTGGGTAGAGCTGGCGGTTGCTTTGGTGGGCAGAGCTTAGTAAAACTTTACTCCATTGGCCTGCTGATGGGTGGGCATGAGTTCCTTCACTGTTGGTTGTTTGGCCTGAGGTGACCCAGCACTGGAGGCTACAGGCTCTTTGGTGGGACTAATGGCAGACTACAGGAGGGCTCTTGCCGAGTAGTGCTTCCCAGAACTTCTGCTGCCAGTGTCCTTGTCCCCACAGTGAGCCACAGCTGCCCCCCACCACCGCCTCTGCAGAAGACCCTCCAACACTAGCATGTAGGTCTGGTTCTGTCTCTTATGTGGTCACTGTTCTTTCCCCCCGGTCCTGATGTACACACTACTTTGTGTGTGTCCTCCAAGAATGGAGTCTCTGTTTCCCCCAGTCTTCTCAAAGTCCTGCAATCAAATCCCACTAGCCTTCAAAGTCTGATTCTCTGGGAATTCCTCCTCCCGATGCCTGATCCCCAGGTTGGGAAGCCTGATGTGAGGTTCAGAACCTTCACTCCAGTCGGCGGACTTCTGTGGTGTAATCGTTCTCCAGTTTGTAAGTCACACACCCAGCGGTTATGGGATTTGATTTTATTGTGATTGCGCCCTTCCTACTGTCTCACTGCAGCTTCTCCTTTGTCTTTGGTTGTGGGGTGTCTTTTTTGGTGAGTTCCAGTGTCTTCCTGTCGAAGATTGTTCAGCAGTTAGTTGTGATTCCAGTGCTCTCGCAAGAGGGAATGAGCGCATGTCTTTCAACTCTGCCATCTTGAACCAATCTCCAAGACGTTTGGTTCTTAAGGCTGGAAGTCTGAGATCGAGGTGCCAGCATGGTTGGGTGCTGGTGAGAGCCCTCTTCCTGGTTGCAGATTGCCAAGTTCTTGTTGTAGAAACTGGTAAAAGGGGTGTGGGTTTGTGTTTAATGTGAGGTACTATAACATGGTTTTTTAGAGGATTTTGAGACAGAGTGGGGGAGAGAAAGCAGGAGGGACAGAAAGAGAAAGAGATACAGAGAGAATGAGAGAGAGTGGTGATGAGAGGGAGAGACCTTGAGACAGAGTGAGAAGATGACTGATAGAGAATTTTCTCATTGCTCCTTATTGCTTTTAGTGAGGTGTCTTTTTCATTCTACAAGTATTTTAAATAACAGCTGAAGAATGCTGTCCGTTAAAATCCAAATTCAATTTCTTTGAACCCCAACCTAAGTTCAATGAAAGTCTCTGAATACCTCCCAAGATATCCTAGAGGATAGAGATACCGTGAGAGGAAAATTATCTTACATTTTTTCTTAGATATTTCTTTTCTGCATTTAGGCTTCATTGGTTTGGTATATGGGCCATCTTCCCCTTCCTGAGCTCACTGTATTGCCTAAATCAAGAAACACAGTCCTGATTTTTGTGATTTACACACACACACACACAAATTAACATACATATGAAAATGCATTTGGGTTTGTAGCAGATTTTGCTGAAAATCTGATGCTGGTAGAACATTCAAACAACTTAAAATTGAACATAATTCTTTTTAATGCTTCTTTACATTTCTCCCTTTTCAGATCTTCATTATTACCCACAAGAGCAGTTCCGCTAATTTTTTATTTTATCCATTTTATCATCCCTTTCCAGCCAGGGCTCACAGATACTCATTTTCCAATTCTAACTGACTTTCAGAGGATTATAAGGAGAGAAAGAAGGGTGTTTTACTGAACAAAAACACTTTCTTCCACAATCAATTTATGATATTCTCTGAAAAGTTCTTTTTTTATCAGACCACCACAAAAATTGGTATTCCCCTTTCTAGCCATAGCTGGTATGTCTTCCCACTCTCATGCAATGTAATTAATGCCAAATAAATTTGGTCTTAGTAAACCATGACAGTTTTCTCTGTACAAAAACTTCTGAAGACTAGCCAAAATCTTCAGTCTGTGTAAAATGCAGGTGTCTGTTAACAGCTATTATAATAAATTGGAACACCTGATAAGAAGTCTGTATTCCAGCTTTCTCTTTAATTCCAGATGCAATTCAATGTCTTCACATATGCATTAAATAATGCCAGAAAACATTACATGAAAGAGTAAGCCAGTATTCTCATCTGTTTCTAAGCAGGGTTTTCAAATCTGTGCCTTCCTTCAATTTTGCATTTGTGGAAGGACTTCCAGAATACTGAGCAAGTGGTTTTTGAGGATTTGATAAAGCATATGGTGGTTCAGTATTTTGGAGTATTATTTTTTGTGTGTTTTCCTTTTCCCTTCTTATTGGCATAACTCCCAACTTCTAGTTGTGAAAGTCAAACTCATATATACAGTTATAGTATGTATTGTTTAACACAAGCATGTTAAGTGTAAAATTATTTTTAGTTGTTTTGGGTTTCATAAGAAATTTTTTTTTTTTCCCCTTCATTTCCCATGAAATGAGTGAGTCTTTGGGGAAAGAAGATAATTCTAATATAAATAATTTATTTTTCACTTTCATTTGATGCACATTTTGCTTAAAAGTGGAGTAATTCATATATTTATAAAGGCATCTTGGTAGGCTACATTAAAAGAAAAATCATTTACATATTTTTATGAAGTATATAGTATGGTAATTTTGAAATTTTCCCTAAAACTGGAGATAAAGTTAATGAAAGAAATATTCTTGAGTGAAGATGCTCTTGTTAGTAGAATAAATAATATGCAACACTCTTATCTATGTCAATACAATTAAGGTTCCGCTCATATATCTGTTTAATATAACATTCACATAAAAAATGGCTGGATGATTGTTACTAAAATTGATGGTATATTTGGGATGGTTGCCTTAACGTATTAGTTCTGTGGTATAGGAGGATCTCACATTAAGAGTCTCTAGTTGACTCCAAAAGTTTATTTCCTTAAACAGAATAAGGTAGCACATTATTTAAAAGATACCAATAAGCTAAAGTTTGAAATGTACACTTATTTTCAATTTTGCTCTAATTTTATGCTTATCGTTCCAAATATGTATTGATTATTTCAAAGCAATCTATTATTTTTTACTATGCCTATTATAGCTTGATGACAAATATGCAGAGCTAAAAATTTTAAAATAATAATTTCAAGAATCCAAAGATAGTCTAAAAGAGAAAACAGGTTGAGAGCAATATGAGTTGAAAACCCCAGTGAAGGGCAAATGAAATTGATGTTTAACATGAGGACAATTTGGCAACCAAGAGGGAAAAACATGCCTTCTCAAAGATAACCAAGATTGCCTGTAAAATGCCAAAAATGATTGAGCACCAGCAGAAATCATCAGTCATCTTTCAGAGCCACTGAAAAAAACAGTTCAAGATGTCCAACAGGACAAGACACAGCACGTATAGGAAACTGAAACCCCAGTACACATGAAGGCTGCTAGGCTGCTGATCATGCAAAACATGCCATGGTGTTAAGATGCCCGGGACCAAGGAAAATAATAGTTTTAACTACGAGCTCAGACTCAATTTGTTATGGAATTTACTATCATCTTAGTATCTGAAATTTGCCATTTTCATTTTCTCCTAAAGTAGAAATATGTGCCTACATCAGGAGTCAGTAAACTCTTTCTGTAAAGGACCATATAGTGAACACTTTAGGATTTGCAGGACATACAGTCTCTGTGGAATTTTCTTAACTCTGGCACTGTAACATGGAAGCAGTTATAGGCAATATATAAAATAAATGTTGTGGATGTGTTCCAGTAAAATTTTGTTTATGGACACTAAATTTTGAATTCCATATTTTTCACATTACATGAAATAATTATTCCTTGAATTGTTTTCAACCATTTAAAATATAAAAGACATTCTTAGTTCATAGCCATACAAAAACCAGTGGTGGGCTGGACTATATTTTCTCACCCCCAGCATAAAGATATATACTGATATGATAGAAAGATTATGTGGATCTAGCTATTGAGTGCATCAGTTAGTTTTTGCTCAATAACAAACCACCTCAGAACTTTAATGGTTAAAATAATCACCACATTGCTTTTAGTTTTCAGGGTCAGTAATCTGGACTAAGCTCAGATAAATAGTTCTTACCTGGGACAAGCTAGAGGGTTCTTAGTTAGGCTCACTCTGGGTTCAAGACCTCGTCTGGGAATAGCGCTTTATTCCAGGCCAGTGGTTTATTTAGTAATAGTCCAGGACAGCTGCTACTATTAGAGCTTCTGGCAACATGACCCCTCATTTTCCAGTAGGCTCCCTGGAATTGTTCGTAGGGCAGTTAAAGGGTTCCAGTATCATGAGAGCAAACACTGCATGGTCCCCTTGAGGCCTAGATTTAAAAGATGTACAGTGTCACTTCTGCTGTGTTCTATTGGTCAAAAGCAAGTCACAAAGCCAGCCCCAATTCAAGGAGTAAGGAAAGAAACTATCTCTTAAAAGGAGGAGCTGCAAAGAACTGTGCCATTTTTACAATATACTACACTGAGCACCCAAACGCCTTTAAAAAAGTATTACTGGAGCAACCTCTGAAATTGAGGCAATTTTAAAATAATGCATGAGGGTCAACCACGACAGATTGCAATGGGATGGAAAGATTCACATTTGTCCCCACAAAACCAGTACCATAGGATTCCTTGGAATTATCCATTTGCTTTTTTCTTTTTTTGGCTGTGTTGGGTCTTCTTTGCTGTGTGCGGGCTTTCTCTAGTTGCTGCGAGCGGGGAGGTACTCTTTGTTGCAGTGCACAGACTTCTCATTGCGGTGGCTTCTCTTGTGGCGGACCACAGCTCTAGCCGTGCGGGCTTCAGTAGTTGCAGCATGTGGGCTCAGTAGTTGTGGCTCACAGGCTGTAGAGCGCAGGTTCAGTAGTTGTGGCACATGGGCTTAGTTGCTCCGCGGCATGTGGGATCTTCCTGGACCAGGGCTCGAACCTGTGACCCCTGCATTGGCAGGTGGATTCTTAACCACTGCGCCACCAGGGAAGTCCTCCATTTGCTTTTAAATGTCTTTCATTCTGAGCTTCAGGTTTGCCATGACCTTTGCTACATCATAAGCTTAGTTCTTCAAACTATAGGTGTTGATTTGTAATTGATCTGCTTTCCCTATGGGTAACACTGCATTAACTACTTCAAAGTAAATAGCAGCAGATATATTTATTTCATTACCCCAGATAGTAGAATGACAAAATTTTGTATAAAAGAGCCTTATTAGAAGGATGCAAATTATAATTGCTCTATAGTAATTATAGGAATTATAGAAAATCATTAGAACATCAATCCTTATTTATTTTTAGTATTTTTATTAAATGTTATTTAACAGTAGTTAAGATTTACCTCAACCAATGACAGGTATTTACAGCTGGGTTTTTCGTTTGCCTTTTAAAAAAAAATTATTAATATAAGTCCTTCATATTCATAGAAGAATTTTTCTCCAAGGGCATGGTAAACTAACTTATAGAAATAAGCCCACTTCATCAGTAGTCACTGACTGCCACCACCCCACTCTAAGTGACTGCTAGGAGTGAAGTATTTAATTAAATGGTATAAATCTGCTTCATCACCATCACCAATCATGGCACCATCACACTCAATAGTACAGCTTCAGGGGAACCACTGGTGCAGAAATTGGGACATTTGAGGACCCAAACCCTAATTTCATCATCCCTCACTTGTTTTCATTATCTACACACTCCACTGCCCTTTGGATTATGACTCAACAATCCCAGACCCTCTTGTGTTTGCTCTGCTCCCAGCCCTGGCATTTCTGGTCTGTGCCTCTTACTCTGAGTTCTGCCCTTTCTTCCAGAAGTCCTGGTGCTTCTGCCCTTTTGAACTTGCCCTTTTTTTCTTATCATCTACTAGTTTTCTTTTAGTTTTTTGCATTACAGAATATATCAAACCTATAGAAATGTACAGATATAACAGTCTTCCATGTACCCACAACCCTGATTTAAAAGATGTGGACCTTTCCTAATTCTCCCTGCAAATCACTTTAAAAGAATAATTAAAATGAACATGTTCAGCTAAAGACTCTCATTCTTTCTCTGCCTCCCGTCTCCACTATTATGAAGTTGATCTGCATCATTCCCGTATGTGGTTATTATAGTTTGGCATATTAAAAATATATACCCACTATTTTCTGCTTAATACCTTTATTTTAAAAACAAAAGAAATTATTAGGGGAATAAAGTACATATGATACTTGAAGACAGCAAAAACTGTGAAAGTCTTATATGAATGACTGAAACTTGGGGAAGATTTCTCCTAAATATAGCTATCTCCAGGAG
Organism: Lagenorhynchus albirostris; assembly: GCF_949774975.1. NCBI lineage: Eukaryota > Metazoa > Chordata > Mammalia > Artiodactyla > Delphinidae > Lagenorhynchus > Lagenorhynchus albirostris. The sequence goes on along the minus strand of NC_083099.1, from coordinate 113,752,222 downwards.
ATTGTAGAAAAATAAGCCACAGCCAGCTATTATTACTTCAATAGTGGTCACAACCTCAGTCTTGTCCCTCTCTTACAAGCATACCAGTCAATCATAATAGATCATGGAACTCTTTCTTGGTGATACTAAACATGATTCTCCCCCAACACCATGCTCCACTAAATCACTACTAAAGTGAAAGATTTGATGTGGAAGTCAAAATCTGTTTGCCACCTTAACATGAACTTGTTTTTCAACACCATGGTTGAGAAAGATTTAATGTAGAGATGTGGGAAATGGGGGCGCAGCAGGAAAGTGGATGGCAGAATAGAATCTGCAGGTACGGGGCACAGACTGTCAGAAGGAACAGTGAGGATGTTGGGTATTCAAGGCGAGACACTAGAACCAAAGCAGAAAATAGGCAAATCAGATATAAATCTGACAGTGTAACTTTCCTGCTTCCAACCATCTTAGAGGCTTGTTGTTTTTCATAGGATGAGGTCCAAATTCTTTAGCTGACATCCCAGGCCTCCATGATCTTGCCCTGGGCTACCTACCCATACATTCATCTTCAGCAGCCCGCCAGTATACCTTTTCTCTCATATGCAATCTGCCTTCTCATCACTGGACTATTAGCTGTTCCACACATTCTGTGTATGCTTATGTCTCAGAGTTAACTTGGTATCTCTTTACAAAGAATCCTGGCTAGCTATCCTGCTCCTGCCTTGCCCTTACCCGACCCTGGCCCATTCTATTCTCTGTCCACAACAGTCTATTTCTTTAAGTCTTAGCCCAGACATTAACCCACAGAAAATACTCACAGCATCTGTTCCTTCTTCTGATTTTCCATAGCACTTTGCTCATCTCTCTGGTTCAACCACTCTGATGTTACATGGTAGCTATCCACATTTGTTGGTTCCTAGTTCAGGAAACACAACTAGCTCTGAATCTCTGGCACCTAGCACTGCTCAGAGCACTAAATATATTTTCAATCAATAATTGTCACAGTTTTGTCCAGGGGAGACCCTATTTTGATAGCAGCAAATGCTTTATAAATGACAAGGAAAGATTTTAATTTTTAGTATTATAAGTTCTCCCCTCCCTGCCAAAGAGGCTATGCTTTGCTAGTGAAGCTACAGAACAAAAACTGGCTTTTTCCACTTGAGGTTCATTGTAAGAAATCACAAAGGAGGCATGTTAACTTTTATAAGTAATAAAATTATACAGGGAATTCCCTGGCGGTCCAGTGCTATGGCCCTGGGTTCAATCCCTGGTCGGGGAGCTAAGATCCCACAAGCCAGGTGGCACAACCAAAAACAATAAAAATTTTAAAAAGTAAATAAAATCATACACAACAAAGATATCTGAAATATGGCAGTGAAGAGAATAAACATTCTCCATCTTAAGATAGAAGAACCATCATATGACAAGATTGATTTCGGAAATTAATGAAGTAATCACTGAATTAGGTTGATTTATACATCTGGAAGATCACAATATGTTTCCTGGTACAGATAGACATCAAGTAAATATTCAAGAGATTAACTTTTTAATTTGGTTTAGGTTTGGTTTAGTTTATAATGACTGAGAATAGATGTTTAGGATTAAAACCTATTTTGTTTCCTAAACTTTTCTCCTTTCTCAATCTGAATATATACCATCAATCATGTATTATATACATAACAGGTATTTGGTGTTTGTTGGAGAAGTGGATAAGTAAATAAATGTTTCATCAACCTAGGTGTGTTCTCTCAAAAATACAAAAACAAAAACCAGAATATATTATCTTTAGGACTTATTTCTCTATCCTGAACTTCAAATTTGCAGCTGTAGACCTCACATAGAATTTCTAGCACCATCCATTTTCATAGACGTATGTATATTCATTGATTCCTGTAAAGTATATTAAGTGTCTAGTCACAAGAGATTTTCAATCTACTATTATTTACCTTCATTTTTTCTCAGGAATTACTCTTGAGGTACATTTTAGGACATATATCATTGACCCATTACCTATTAACTTTAGGTTTTTAAACATTCATTTCTTTTGACAAAACACATTTAATTATCCTAAGATATTTACAGTTTTCAAAATGCCTGACTCTGAATTGAGGATTAGACTCAGTCCAGACAGGGAAAAGCAAAAAGATCTAATAGAAATAGGAATAAATAAATTTTAAATAAATATATATGACTAAAAGTAATTATGCCAAAATGTTAACAGTTGCTGTTGAATTGTGAAATCAAAGTCAATTTTTTCCTTCTGTTTATTTTTTCTTCTTTCCAAATTTTCTAGAATGAGCATGTACTAATTTTATAATCATAAAAGATTAACATTTAAAATTAATTAATTTGAATTTACTCAGGACAAGTATATCTTGAAATTAATTCAACATGATGATAGAGTAATGTGAACACACTTTCTTACCCTCTGTGATAGAGCTTTCCTATTCTAATGTGCCCCAAAGTCATTCACTGCCTCATATGGGGTTCAGATAATTTCCTATCACCTATATCACCATTGGAGACAGGACGCTGTTGTGGTGTATGTAAAGTGCAGGCTGAATATCTGTCTTAGATTTTATCTAGGATTACCCTTAGTAAAGACCTATTGGAATGATCATTTGGCCTCATAATTAACAGCTCCCCTTCCTAAAAGTAAGCAGATTGGATATAATCTATATGACAGTCTGCTCTGGCTAGCCATTTGCTCCCATGAGCATTTCTGAAAGTGATATTTTAATTTATGTAACCATATGCTATTAGAACTCTGTTTTACTCTACCAGAGGTTCCTGCTACAGTTCTCAGGAAAAAGTAAAGAGAAATTTCCAAAAGGGGTTTATTTCAAGAGATTCTTACTATTGAAAGAAAAATGGAGCTTTTTTCCTTCCTTTCCTGAGTATGGTTAACATCTTTTGGGGAATTTTATGGCCTTAAAATTTAGTACAAGAATATGGGAAGAACTTAATATCAGAGTTGTTCAAAAATCTAAAGCAGTATTATTTTTAACTCAGTTCTTACAACTGAGGCTGAATAGTAATGTTGGGAAATGACTAGAAAGACCATCATACTAAAAGAAATCAGAAAATATGTTGTCTTTTATAATTTTCCAAATAATTTTGAAACTCATTTTGCATGTGGCTGAATAATACAACCAATGAACAACTATCACTTATCTTTCCTGCCAGCCCCGTTTCCTGCCAAGTATGAAAACTAACAAGCAACACAGATAAAAATAGAAAATCTAAAATACACTTTTGAGACTTGATTTTAGCATTTATTAAGACCTAGAAAATCTTCTATGCAGTAAAATTACCTAAAGAGAAGCATATCTGATTAGCCTCCTTTGGAAGTTTCTTAACTTAAAAAATATTGATTCTGTACTGTTCTGCTTTTCTTAACCTAGAATAATCACTTCAAAAAGAGCTAAAATTACAAAATTATAAAGCGCCCAGAATTTCAGAGCTGAGAGTCACTGTGTATCACTGTGCATTTGAGACTGTTAACCCAGATTTGATTGTGTGAAACATTCAAGAAACTATGGCATGCCCCCTTTCTTCCTTCCCTGATGACAGGATGCCTTAATGGATTCCTTTTCCATGACTACAGATCAGAGAGCAGTACTTTTTTACTTGCTTTCATTTTATCAACTAAACATATCTTGAAATGTCAAGACTAGATGACATTACCATGAATATCCAGTATGACAAAGATCAGTGGTTGGCAATCTGCAGCCTGTGGGCCAAATGCAGTGACAGTTTTGAATGGACTGAATGCAGTCCAAAAGCAGTTTTGAATGGACTGAAAACTAAGACTGGATTTTACACTTTTAAATGATAGCAGTATAATCAAAAGAATAATGTTTTATGACATGTGAAATTATGTAATATTCAGATTTGTGTCCATAAATGATGTTTTACTGGAACACAGCCATGCATATTTGCCTATGTATTAGCTATGACTGATTTTTCAATATAGTAATGGGAGAGTTGAGTACTTAGAAAACCTTTTGACTCCCAAGCCTAAAATAGTTATTATCTGGCATGTTCTGGACTGAATTGTGCCCCCTCAACCCACCAACTCATATGTTGAAGCTGTAACCCCCAATGTGATTGTTTTTGAAGACAGGGACTTTAAGATTGTAATTAACGTTAAATGAGGTCATAGGGGTGGGTCCTAATGCAACAGGACTAGTGTCCTCATAAGAAGAGGAAGAGATACCAAGAGTGCCCACACAGAAGACAGACCATATGAGGACACAGCAAGAATGCTGCCATCTGCAAGTCAAGAAGAAGCTTCAGGAGAAACCAAATGTATAGGTATCTTGATGTTGCACTTTCAGCCTCCAGAACTGTGAGAAAATAAGTTTCTTACAGTTGTTTAAACCTCCCAGTTTGTGGTATTTTGTTACAACAGCCCTGTTAGACTAGTACATGGTTCTTTACAAAATATTTGCCAATGCCTGATCAAGATGGAAGCAACAACCTTTAAAACTGTAAGCCAAATCTGAAGGCCTAAGGAACTCACAATATTTATTCTGGTATGGTACAACACAAAGCAGGAACCCTAAAGGAAAGGAAAAAGGGATAAATCCAAGGAAAGTGCCTTTCTGTTGGCACCCTATTATGGAAATAACAAATTTGGGTTGGAGGGGCTTCTGTGATTAAGAAGTTACATGGCATCTGAAGTCTGGTTTAATCTTTCCTCTGTGTCTCTATTGTTTATGCCCTGCAAGTATGTGTGATGTGTGTGTCTGTGTTAACTAGAGATTTGTTTGTTAGTTTGTTTAGCTAAAATGACAGGCAGTCTTCTGAGTGGGAGATTTCTAGTCCTCTCAATTATTTTGCTGCCGCTCATCTTAAAAAAAAAACTGCATTTCTGTGTTTGAATTATTTTTGTTTCTTCTGAATTTTTTAAAGTTATGTTTGATTTTTTTAAAAATCAAAATTGAATTTCAGATAGTTTTATTTTATTGTGTACCAGATGTAATGTTTTACTCCTTCTCTTTTCTTCAGGAAACATGCATTTGTGCTAGAAGGATATAGAAATGTATCTCAGAGCTGGGTGATAATAAATCAAATCAAATCCAAACAGCTCACTTTTCAGATAGAGCGCTCTCGAGAAGTAGAAACCTCAGGATATTTCAGGATGACAGGAAATCAGAACACTTTGCTTATGGATGAGTTTGGTTTGAAAAAAGAAAATTTTAACTGATTTCCACTATAGAGTATGTTGGTGACCAGGTTTCTTAATAGAGAAGCGGAAACAATCTACGTTCATGTTCAGAGATTCATAGAATATTAGGAACTGAAAACAATCTTGGTAAACATCTAGTCTAATTCATCCTCATAACTTATAGATAATAACAGATATAATTTGATCTGCCTTTATCAGTCGGCATAGTCTGGGTTACACTGCAGTAAAAACCAAACCCCTGATCTCAGTATTAACAAAACAGTTACTCCTCCCTCATTCTACATATTCAGGTGGGTGGGTGGGTGGAGGGATGCTCTGGTCATCATATTCCCTTAGGGACTGGGGCTGGTAGAGACTCTGTTTCAACACAAGTTTCCATGAGCACCATGGCAGAGAAAAAAGAGCACTCTCTTCCATTTCTGCTCCCATATCAGTAGCCAGAGCAAGCCACAGATTACATGACAACTACAAAGGAAGAAGGGACATGCCATCTTACCCTGGACAACTTAAACACGGAATAGCTTCATTGTCTGCCACAAACTACAAAGTTTCTGGTGTGTCACTTGCTACAACTAAACCAATAGCTACTAGAATTCTTCTTTCCTCTGCACCGAAGGAGACAGATACTGTGCTTCCAATAAGGCATTTTACAAATTAAATTTTTCCTCCTAATATTATTTTTGCTACCTGTACAGAAATAGCAGATGAGCTATAAGTTGGTAGAGGGGGACAAAAATATGTATATCAATATAAAAGGGAGAGACATTTCTAAAGTAGAGAGAAAAGCAGAAAATCTGCCTGTTTTTTGTTTCTTTGGACATTCAGTCCTGATTATGAAGAAAATCTCTAGAAAATCAAATTCTCATTTAATAGTCTCACTAGAAAAAGTGACAGGGACATTATAGAGTCTATCTCTGTGACCTGTAGCTTGAGATTTTAGAGCTCTAAGGATTCAGAGTGGACAGGCCAAAACTAAAGACATATGTCAATGATAACAGGAAGGCACTTTCTCAAAGGAGTAGGAGAGACATTAGCCCATACCCCAACTTCCTGGGCAGTGGTTGGATATAACTGTTGTATGCATGATGGATCTGACAAAAGTACACACAAATAGCTACATAAATTGTCAATTATAAATTAAGTTATATTTGTGTGTGATTGTGTAAAAATTCTAACTTCTTTCATTAAGCCAGAAAGTAAAAACAAACAAAAACTATGAGAGTTAAGTTGGGCTACCAGCATCCAAAGTCAAGAAAAATGTGTCCTCTTCCAAAATGATGATTCATTACCACAAACAGCAGCTCATGTAGAAATATTCCCTCCCACACCCTTGAGATTTTACTAAGTCTATGCAGAAAAGGAGACGCAGTTTAACTAACTTGTCTAAAATCACACAGCTATTAAGCAGCCAAAATCAATGCTAGTACTTTAGGGTCCTGACTGCTAGTTCAAAGTTCTTTTACTGTACTATCTTATTTCAGCAGTTAGCTCAGTGATTCTACCAGGGTGCTATTCTATGCCATTTTTGAAATTTTCCAAGAAGTAATGTCCTATAACTATATTTATAGTATTAAATTGTCAATACTATAAATATAGATGACTTAGCCAATTCACACACGACATCTTTGAAGATTTCTGTGAATTTTATCATTGCTACAGTTTTATTGTTGCTGTGCCAGGTTATCTTCACTTCCTCTCAATGTATTTATTCATTTTCTTTTACACTCTAGGACTACCAAATAATTACTTTCCTGTGGCTGCCCATAACAAATAACCATAAGCTGGGTGGTTTAAAAGAACAGAAATTTATTCTCTCACAGTTTTGGAAACAGGAAGGCAAAAATACAGGGCTGCACACTCTTTGTATCCTCTAGGAGAGAGCTTTCTTTGCCTCTACCAGCTTCTGGTATCTATCTCAGCATTTCTGGGCATTCCTTGGGTTGGGACCATATCACTCTACATTGTAGAGTCATGGGCTAACTATATACTAAAATATTTTTTTAAAAAAAGATTTGAAAAATCATGGAGCTAAAAAATATTAGATCTCAGACTGGAACTCCAGCCTTCTAAGTCCCTGCCTGGAAAACCTTTTGCTACACTGTGTTATTGACATATGTTTTAATGTCTTGAAGCACTCATTTAGTACGCTTCAATTCTATTTTATAATAATTCATGGAGCCTCTAGTATGTGTATTGCAACAACAGGCATTTAGAAAATATCAGAAAGGTGTTTTTCAGTACACATTTTCAGGAACTTCATCCTAACTGTAGAGTTATTCAAGACCAATCTATGAACAGGTTGATTATATCTGAAAGCATTTAATTCCAACAGAGCTTGAGGAAGGAGAAGCCCTTTAGGAAGAAACTATAAATCAGTAAAGTCAAATGCAATAAACTGGTTGTATGATGAAAGTAGAATAATTGTAAACACATTTAATAAGCAGATTAAACACAAGGAGGAAATTGTTAAGGAATTCTTAATGATTCATGTTGATGGAATGCCTAAATAACAAAGCAGACAATTAATCAAAGACAAGAGGAAATTAATGTTTGTGATTTGTGGCATAGAGTTGGAGGTCTAGTAAGAACGAAAGGTGGAAGGGCCACATAAAAGAGAGAAGGACAGAAAAAAGATATTGAATAAATATTGCTTTTCTTAAAACAAAAAGTTGGTAGGCTGCAGAAAATCTCTAGGTCAAAGTAACTCATTTCTAGCACTAAATCCAAGATAATTATTTAAAATTAACTGGCTGCTAAAGAAACTAAATGCAAGGCATAGAAAACTTTACACAATGTCAACAATTACACTGCAATATTTGTAACATTCATCTGGTCCTCCATTAAGCTAAAGCTTGCATGGCCTAAAAGTCTGGCCCAGATCCTGGCGCAGAATAGCTATGATCTGCTAGAAAGACTTTCTTTACACCTTCATTCATTACTTTATAAATTTCTTCTCCTACAATCATGCATTTTATACACAAATATATTTTATAAATATATTTATGCTCCTTTTCTATTTAGATATCCCTGAATTTAAAAATATGAATTTTGGCAGAAATACTAAAATAATATACAAATATCGATACCATCCTTTCTTCAAAAATCAAAGGAAGTCTTCCAGGTTCTCACAGCAATTATCCAGCTAAATCATTACACTTTATCACTTATCTTGTGTATTTATCTCTAGTTTTTAAAAAATAAAAAAGGAAGAAAGTTAAATTTACATGAAGGATTATGGTAAAGGTCATGCAGACAAAATAAAATGAACACTTCACACTTAATTAAATGGCATATTTCCAGAGTTATGAAAAAATCCTCCCCTACAATTTGTCACTTAGGGGGCTGTCTTCGACTTCTTTCTTGCTTTCCCAGATTAATTCTTTTTCTGATAGAGGACCCCTTCTCACTGTTGAGCCACCTTTTGTTAAAAGGAAAAATTGGTGTCACGTTTCTACAGTTTCCCTGTATTGGGAAGTTCCAGGGTCAGGTTTAGATGAAGAGTGGAGGTTGATGCACTGTGGGAGCATCAAGGGCTTGCCTTGTCCTTGCCTCCCTTGATATTTCATTTTCTTCAGACATGTTTCTGGGAAGGGAAGGAGGTATGGTTTTTTGTTTGTTTTTTTGTTTTATTTCATTTTAATTATTTACTTAACCCCCAATGTCATAGGGATCCAAAATATGTTCCATAGCTAGTGCACTGTTCCCTCTCAAATAGCAGGCAAGGAGCCATTCTGTTCAAATTTCCCCCATCATCAACCAGCGGATCATGGCCTATTCCATTTCCTATCTTTAAGCTTCCTTGTTGAGAATTTAGCTAAACTACTCCACAATATTGCTGCTTCAGCACCCAGTTAGCATGGCCAAGTGGGCTGCAGGGGCCTCTAGCTAACACTAGACCCTCTTGCAAGTGCATGCCCTAGGTAACATGTAAATGTAAGTTACTCCTATGACTCCTCAGCTGCCCTTGTGATAAGCATTCTTCCAGGCCTCCCAGGGCCCTCCCCAGGCCCTCCCCTAGAGCTTTCCTTAGATAAGTTTCCCAACCCAAAGCTTACCAAAACACTGCTCTTTTCATTTAAATTAATCTATCCAGCCTTAGTCTGGGACTCCTACTGTACCCAAGGACCCTTTTTTCCATCCTCTTACCTAAACACCCACTCTCCCTGCCTACATCCTGCCTTGTCCTCCCCCTGTGGCACCTTGAGGCATACTGTATACCTCCTCCAGGACCTGTGAGCAATAAACCTCTCTATTTCACTTTCTCTTTCAATCTTTTTTTGAACAGATCCATCCAACATTGATACCCATGGCTCTACTTAACAAATGTTAATTTAACAAAGACACAACACTTCTTTATCCCATTCTAATCATCATCATGTTCCGTAAGTCCTTTCTTGGACACAGTTTTGTCTTGAACATGTCTTGAACATGTGGTTAAGAAATGTTTAAATCATCTACATATTTTGAGAATGTCTAGCTTGTCCTTTTGCCTTCAGTCTCTGTCCTACAAACAGATGTAAAAAATATTCCTCAAAGTCTAACCAACAATCAAATTAGCCACTTTTCTTTGTTAATTTGTTTTAGTAAATTTTGTATCATTCCTGAAAAACCTGCAATGAAGTCTATTTCAAATATTATAATATTACAGTATTCAGCTACTAGTGATAATTTTTCTATATCCTGGCAAAAGGAAAAAAAATTTTGTTCTCTCATCTCTGTTTCCATAGCACTCCATGAATGTTTCTATTGTTGCAAGAATCACACTGCATTATCAGTGTTTGTTTATATCTCTGTCTCTGCCACCAAACCGAGAACTCTTTGAAAGTTAAGGATGAGTCTTATTCATCTTTATGTTCCCATGACCCAGACAACTTCCTGGCAAGTTATCCAATTCTAAAAAATCATTTGAATGACTAGGCAAAAGCTGGCTGAGAGCATATACTAACAGTGCTTTTCTGACTTAGATATTATCCTGTGCTACTTAACATTTATCTATCCCTTTAGAACACTCCCTTCCTTGTAGTGTTTGAAAAAACTCGAAGAGATGAACTGACATCTCAAGGTCACCATTGGTGGTGGGGCAGAGCTTGATCCTAGGTCTTCTACATTTTAAAAAAATTCTCTTCTGCATGATCTCCTCTAGTCTAGTAAACAACACATCCTCTTAAGAAGAATTCCTACAGTTCAAAATTAATTTCTTAAATTAAATTTCTTACATATATTAATTTTGTATTTCTGTGCAACATCTGTCCTTGGATGTCATACATAAGCATTACAAGTCATTTCTTGTATATTAAATATAATTAATCTTCTTTCAAATGTTCTTTCAGGGGAAGAAGAGCATGAAGCTCATGTCTGATAGAATATTTTCCTATTGAAATGAAAGGCTATTTGGACAGACTGATGGATAAAATGGAAAACCCACCTTCAGACCAAATGAGATTTGAGAATACAAGGTTGGGATTTTTAAATAGGTATAAGGGATTATGAAATTTAAGAGCCAGATGAAGCAAAGTAGGGATGGGAATACTTATCTCAGATGTGGAAAACTCAGAGAGTATGACTAGTTAGATGAAAAAGGGGAAACAAGAGAAGGTCTTGGATGTTTTTTTTCTTCTGTACTCTGTGTTTAGGAAATCCACAGCCTTTAGGGTAACTGTAGGGTAACTCAGCCAACTGATGCTAAGCTAATCAATGCTTTCCATCCCCTTGCCAAAGCTACTGGTTCAGAGACTGGCACATGACCCAAACTGGAACAATAAGATCAAGTAGGGCCAATATTAGGACTTTTGTGTGAGCAATCAGAGTGGTAGACTCTCCTTTGAGGCACTGTGTGTTAAAATGATGTAAAATTAAAGCTGACAGGTACTACAACAAAGAGGCTTAGTGATGGGCTAAAGTAAGGGAAGCAGAACTGAAAAACTGGTGACATCTTTGAAGCCTTAGATCAAGAAATCTAAGTATACCTGAATTGGAACTATTAAGTTAGATGGATTGCCTATTTATTATTATTATTATTATTATATTACTGTCAGGTTACATATTCTAATAGTTTTAATTAAAGCTGCCTAATTGATATGCCCTGGGACAAGAGCAGTCCTTCAGGATTGCATATTGGTAGAGAAGGACAAAGTAAACTATGAGGGAAAGGGATAGACGTGATATCAGAAAATTATGCCTAAATTTTTGCATAAAATTATATGAAACATGTATGGAAAGAATCTCAAGATGGTGCTAATAATAAGCACCAAGGTTCTAATAATAGGAATTTAATAAATGTTAGTTCTCTTCTCTTTCTTAAAATATGGCCCCTTAATGAAGTAGAAGCACTTAATGATGAAGTAAAGGAAGGCTGTTCCCCGTGCCCTTATTGCACTCATGTATTTAATGAATTACCTGGATAATCTAAGGCAGAGCTTTCCAACTGGGACATACCACTTGCTGTGAATGGATTGCAGATGAGGTGAAATAATGATCATTTTAGTTAAGATATTGCTAGAAGCTGTGACAAGCTCCACCATTCCATTGGCATGTTTATATATATATAAGCAAATATATATATATTTGTTACATATATAATATAATAAACACACTAGTAGTTTATTTCTTGCTTATCTAACTGTCGAAAGCTAATTTTCTGGTCAGCTGTGGTCAGTAAGTAGCTTTTGTCCATGGGGTGATTTAGCCAACACAGCTCTCCTCACCTTTGGCTCTGCCACCGACTTTTTAACCACCTTTACTACATAGTGCCATATATTATCTCTATTTACATTCCATTGGTGAGAACTAGTCTCACATGGCCACAAATAGACACAAAAAATCCTAGGATATATAGTCCCTAGCTGGGCAACCACCTTCCAGAAACAACTATCCTACAGAAGAGAAAATACAAATTTTAAGTTAGCCAGTGTTGCCACAAGGACTTGAGCCACAAGCCTATTATTTCCAGCAATTAACAAACATACTCGTGTACACAACTGTGCCCTAACACAAAGATGTTTGAGAAGCATCAATCTACAGCACCAGTCACTGATACCCATGGACTTGAGATTTTTCTGCTTGGTGGCCCTCAATCCTCTAAATCCTCCAGGCACCCAATAATTGTGGATTAGGCACAACTCCATTTCTGACACTTCATTTTGCTCCCTTTGCCATGGGTAAACATGGTACCACTCTGGTTTCTTTCCCTCTTCAACTTGCTTCTGTCCATTAACTATCCCATGCTACCCATTTCCTTTTATCATTAACTACTCTGGAACTCTGATCTTCTCCATCAAAGGGCACTGCCATTTATCTCATCATGGAAACTCACAGCCTCTGGACAGGGAAACCAATGAGAGTGATGCAGATCTTCAGATATAAAATAGAGAAATTACCAATCCAAGTTTAATGCATTTAAGTAGTTACATTGGCAGGGATAAATGAAAACATGCAGATTCCTTTATAGAAGTCTCTTCTATGAAAATTAATTAATTAAAAATTCTACTCTTTATCCCTTTCTCAGTTAAGTATATTACTCTGCTAAATATTTCCTTTATGCAAAATAATTAACATATAATGTGTCCTATTGTGTGCATTAGCTAGGCTAGATATCTCTTAGAACAAATAAACCTGCAATTTCTATGGCTAGACACATTATAGAAGATTACTTTTTGTTCATGTACAGTCTAATGCTTTGTGTTCCTGGTTATAGGAGGAGGAGTCAGCTTCATATAGTCATTTCGTGCAGGGATTCAGGCCTCAGATACTGCATCAACTTCAGTGCTTCACTTCCAAGATCATTCTGAGCAGCTTTATCCAACAGGCAAGAGAAGGAGGAAGATCTCACAGGAGAGGATTTGAGGACCAGACATGTAAGTGCCACATATTACTTCTGCTGTCCTTCAACTGGCCCGAACTCTGTCCTTCAACCACACTTAACTGCAGAGGAGGCTGGAAAAGTGGTTTAACTGTGGAAATGGGTTTTGCGTACAGACAGTGAACTTGCCACACCGGGACAGTTGGCCTTTATTATAACTTAAAAAAAAAAAATTATCCTATCCCTTTGTCTTGCCTAGTATATTAAATTCAGGCTTCAGCTTCTTCAGACCAGCGTCAATTCCCACCTCAATTTTACCAAGTTAATTTCTCATTATACCCTGCAAAAGACCTTCCTTTTCTTCCAAACTAATTTACTTTCTATTCACCAGTCCTATTACTATGCCTTTCATAGGTCATTTCAATTTATTCCATCTGAATATACTTCCTTCATTTTCTATCAACACCTAATCCCTACGTCCTTAAAAACTTGACTTTAATCTTATCTAGAAGATTTTTCAGGAATTCATCTTGAAAGCTATATCCTTGACCATTCTCATACATATGGCTCCCACAGTAATATAATAATTTCTTCTCTCCTTTCTCCCCTCATATTTCTGGGAGCCTTGGGAATGGTAGAAGTTGGGAGTATAAATTCATAAACAAGTTCTATAATCTGTTATGTGGCTCAGGGTTGGAACTCTCTACTAACAGTCATTTGTTGAAACCATATTTTCTTCCTCCAGTGCCTATAAACTTGTTCACAAGATAATACTACATCTGGTCCTAGCATATCAAAATCCTGGGTAATTGCTTAATCTTTCTATGTGTCTGCCCATAATTCTATTCTTCCAATTTGTATTATTTAGAACAGGTAGGAACAGATAAGAAACTTTGCAGAAAAAAAGTCACAAAGTTTTAAAATAAATTGGAAAATCTAGAAAACTTTTTATTACTATATTAAAGTGCTTCAAAATCTATATATATGAATATAAATAAAAACACACACACAAATGTATTTGAAATATATATTTCAGAGATGCCTCTTTAAAGCTATTCATTTTACTTTTTGGTTATCTGAGGCTTTCGACTAAATAGCTTACCCAGAAGAAATACTTACATTCTATTTTCTGGACATTTTCTAAAAATTGACTCTCTTTAAAAGACAAGGGCATTGGCTAGAGAACCTCTGTGTGAAAATAAGAACATGTGTAGAATATTGTGTGAATGTAAACAGAAAGTGAATAAGACATAAAGATGATACTTAGAAAAAAAACAAATGTCAAACATGCCAGATACCAAAAATGAAACCTACCAACTAACTGCTTCAGGGGACAATAAGGGATTTTGTGGCGTTCATTATAATTTTCCCCCTTCAAATTACAATTTTTCACATAAAATATTTTCAGTAGTCATACACGTCTTAAGGGTACATTTTTTTCCAGTCATGCAATATACATCTCTGCTCCAAATAAAAATCTTATAGGCAAAATTCTCCATCACATTGGATTTCCTGACATAAATCTTTGTCCCCATCTGTCACCTCAACATTGAATCCCATGCTTATCACCTCTTATTAAAATGAATACCTATGATAACTTCTTCTGTGTGGATGTACTGGAACTCAAAACTTTGTTAGAGAAGAAGATGCTCCTCCCAAAACAGCAGGGAAGAACACAGCACATGCTTCAGGTGATTGACTGAGCTGCTGGCTTTAGTTGTGACCATTACACTGGGCCTAAAATCATGCCTACGCTAAACAAATTTTTATTTTTCCTTTCTTTTCCCAAGAGTGATTCTCAATGCTGTCCCATTCGAATCACCTAGGAATTATCCAAAATGCTGACTCTCAGGCATCTCTGTAGTCCAGATGTACACAACCTTCCCAGCTGCTGGCTTGACTTAGAGACCTCCAGATCTTAACTCAACATCCTGACCTTGCTGTCCTCTCTGTGGTAAGGCCCTCTCAAAACTCACTTGATTTCATTTCTCCTCAAAGCTCTTTAGGCCAAAATGAATTAGAGCTGAAAAGTAACTTTTGTAACAAGTCACCCTAAAACTTATTTTCAATTTTCTGAACGTGACTCTAGAAAATGGCAAAGCAAATTTCCCTTTTAAAAATCCAGCTGCTTACGATTTAAAAAATCTCAAATTGTGTATCAAATAGATAATTTGCTTTTATCTTAGGAAATTTATTTTAAATACTTTAAAATAGATATTTCCCTAAAGCAGGAATAAGAGTGTTTCCTAAGCGTTAGACCATATTCCAACCTTCTGCCAACTAAAAATTGTCACTTGCTATCTGCCTCTACCAGGATTAGGTCACTAGCCACTGCAGTCACTGACCTATAACACACTCTGAAAGGAGATCAAGAATAAGGTACTCTGTGCTCTGGGAAAAACTGGCAAAATAGGCATTCAGATAGTTAGATATTTTCAGGAGAAGATTTTATGAGCCCAATTCTTGCATCTTCTCATATCTAGAAAAGCACTAAAATCATTAAAGGGGACATCTGTTCCTCATGACTAGCAGCAACCTTCTGCCAAAATGTGTGCTGGACCATGCGTACCCCCTTCACTAAAATCACATGTATACTGACCTCCCCCCTTACCTCTTCAGAGCAGTTTCCCAGAGCTATCTGAGATGCTGTCCTCCTGGGCTATAATCCTCACTTTGCCCAGTAAAACTTAACTCACAGCTCTCGTGTCGTGCATTTTTTTCAGTCGAAAGTCTGAAGAAATGAACTCTACTGGTATGTATTTATTAATCACCTAACAAGTGTGTATTATTTTTGTACTCAGCTCTGTGGGAAACAGAACAGAAACCAAAACTAAACAATATCTTTTAGAAAAATAAAAGTTAGGTACTAATAAATAATAAGATAGTATGGAACAATACATGAATAAACATTGAAAATGAATGACGTAAAACAAGTGGTTTAGAGTTCTGAGAAAGGAGAGATTACGTGGCTACGGTAATGAGGAAAAATCAAGAGGAACGATGACGAGGAGGCAATCTTAGTAATAAGGCACTACTGTGTGTTCATTTGTCTTGAGGAGCTTTGATTTCTTGCTGGAAAAGAGTGGAGGATAAAATTGGATTATTAAAACTAGGCCATAGAGGGACTTCCTTGGTGGTCCAGTGGTTAAGACTTCGCCTTCCAATGCACGGGGTGCGGGTTCAATCCCTGGTAGCGGAGCTAAGATCCCACATGCCTCGGGGCCAAAAAACCAAAACATAAAACAGAAGCAATATTGTAACAAATTCAATAAAGACTTTAAAAATGGTCCACACCAAAAAAAGAAAAAATCTTTTAAAAAAACTAGGCCATAGTTATACACACTTAAAACTGAAGAATTCAGACATTATTCTGTAGAAAACTGGGAAATTGGTTAGAGGACAGGCAATGAAGGCACGTCATCAGTTTGATTGAAATAAGAATAGCTTAAACAGTTACATTTTACAGAGTGCCTAGAAATATGCAGAGCAAGTGATATAGGGGTGTGAAAAAGCACCTGGAAACAAGGTGATCCAGGGAGAATTAAACTTTAAATGCAATTCAAATCATCTGAGCAGATAAATGTAAAGTAACCCCAAAGAGGCAAAATGGCTTCAGTATTAAGCAGTCTAATTGAATTCATTAACATTTCTAAAGTGTTGACCTGAACCAAATAGACTGCTAGATATTTCTCCAGCAAAGATGGGTTTTTCAGGATTAGCAGAGAATTGCAATTCGGGTCTGCAACCACAGTGAACCACATGCAAGTGCCCTTTGGCAAGGGAAGAAGAATGCTTTCATAGAGAGGAAAAGGAAGGTGAGAGGGCTGTAGTAAACAAAGAGTCTATGGCTTTTCATGGGCTGAGTTCTTACCAGGAAAGAAAAGGGATCTTTTTTCTTGCTCTGCTATCATGGCAGGTCACGGGGGCTCCCGCTTCTCATGTCCCAACTCTATTTTACTGAGGTTTCTGTTTATTAATTTTTTACAAAAGAAAAGAAGTTCTCTACCAGCAGTTAGTAATGAAGGAAAAGGTGACAGAACTGGCAAAACCACCTGAACCATTGCCCAGGGCAGAGTAACCATAGCCATACTTGTCTTTGCCTGGAAATTAATGTTTCAACTAAAGCCATGTTGACATTTGACTCACAGACCTAATGCTTAGCTTTTATACAGTCAGCCCTCCGTTTTCAAGGGCCCTGCATCCGTGGATTCCACCAACTCCAGATCAAATTCAATCTGTAGTTGGTTGAATCTGCACATGCAGTACCCCCAAATATGGAGCACTGACTGTACTGCTTTCACAAGCAACCTTTTGATTAATTACAATTAATTAGTTATCATGTGATTATCTTAATAAGAAAAAATAACAGGCCAAAGCATTCACCAACTATTCCCTGTGATATGTGAGCAAACCTTTATTCTGATTCACAGATCCATCTCTAAGGAGATTAGTTAGTGTGAATCTGCCTCTAAGAGTAAAAACTGCCATTTACAGGGTTCTTTGGATCTGTTACACATTGTAAAGAACTTACGAGGTTCAGGACACATCCTAAAACATGGCATTTTGAAATATTCAATATTTCAAGCTGAAGAAATTTAAGAATAAACAGGTATAGGAAGGACTTTCAGAACTTCCCTTGAAGCGGGTCCTAAGGCCATCAAGGGAGAGCTTCCCTTCCTATACCCAGCGGAACGTAGCATCCTCATCTCTGAAGACTGAGGAACATCAGAGGGATGCTGGGAGAAATCTGAACAAACAGAGCTTGTCATGTTCTCCCCTGTTTATTCTACTTAGTTGATACCCTTTTTCCTATTACATTTTCCCACAACTTTCTATTCCATCAAATCTAGCATAAAAATGTTCAGGTTTAACCACTTATTTGGGGTAATTTCATTACCAAGTCTCCCGTGTCATGTAAACTTACATTAAATAAATTTGTATACTTTCCTCTTGCTAATCTATCTTTTGTTACAAGGGCCCCAGCAAAGAACTTAAAAAGAGTAGGAGGAAAAGATATTTTCCTCCCCTACAGGATGTTTTGATACTAATTTATTTAATCCTCTATTATTCTACAAAGTAGATACTATCATTCCCATTTTATAGATAAAAACAAAAACCTTAGAGGTACCCAGGTATGGAAGATTGGTTCAACATTTAAAAATCAATTAATGTAATCCATCACATCAATAGACTGAAAGAAAAATATCACAGGATTCTATCCATAAATGCAGAAAAAGCATTTGACAAAATCTAACACCTATTCATGATAAAAACTCTCAGAAAACTAGGAATTGGGGGAACTTTCTCAATTTGACAAAGAACATCTATGAAAAATTTACAGCTAATTCATACTACATGGAAAGAAACTTGAAGCTTTCCCACTAAGGTCATGTACTAGGCAAGTATATCTCCTCTCATCACTCCTTTTCAACATCCTATTGCAATTTCTAGCTCATGCAATAAAACAAGAACAGGAAGTAAAAAGTATGTGTGTGTGTGTGTGTGTGTATATATATATATATATATATATATATATATATATATATATATATATATAAGGAAGGCAGACATAAACCTGTCTTTGTTTGCAGATGACATGACTTTTCTATGCAGAAAATCTGAAGGAATCAAAAAAAAAACCTCGTGTACTGATAAGCAATTATATCATGGTTGTAGGTACAAGTTAATATGCAAATGTCAATCACTTTCCTATGCCAGCAATAAGC
This sequence comes from Lagenorhynchus albirostris, assembly GCF_949774975.1. Taxonomy (NCBI): domain Eukaryota; kingdom Metazoa; phylum Chordata; class Mammalia; order Artiodactyla; family Delphinidae; genus Lagenorhynchus; species Lagenorhynchus albirostris. Next base: position 113,733,522 of record NC_083099.1, on the reverse strand, counting down.
AAGTGCAAACTGAAATTAAAAACACAATGCCATTTATATTAGCACTCAAAAAATAAAATATTTAACTATAAATCTAACAACATATGTATAAAATCTATATGAGAAAAACTATAAAAACTGATTAATGAAATCAAAGATGAAATTAATAAATGGAGAGACATTCCATGTTTGTGGGTAGGAAGACTCAATATTGTCAAGATGCCAGATGCCAGTTCTTCCCAATGTAATCTATATATTCAATGCAATTTCAATTAAAATCCTAGCATGTTATTTTGTGGATATTGACAAACTGATTCTAAAGTTCATAAGTGACACAAAAGACCTAGAATAGCCAATTCAATATTGAAGGAAATGTACAAAGTTGGAAGACTGACACTACCTGATTTCAAGACTTACTATAAAGCTACAGAAAGCAAAACAGTGCGGCGTTGGTGAAAGAATAGACAAACAGATCAGTGGAATGGAATAGTGAGCCCAGGAAAACACTCAAATATAATCAACTGATCTTTGAAAAAGGAGTAAAGGCAAGTTAGTGAAGCAAAGATAGTCTTTTCAACAAATGGTGCTGGAGCAACTGGACAGCCACATATTAAAAAAATGAATCTAGACACAGACCTTACACCCTTCACAAAGATGAACACAAAAACAAACAAACAAACTAAAAAGATGAACACAAAACGGATCACAGAAATGTAAAATGCAAAGCTCTAAAACTCCTAGAAGATAACAAATGATAAAACTTAGATGACCTTAGATACAGAGATGACTTTTTAGATACAACACTAAAGACGTGATCCGTGAAAGAAATAATTGATGAGTTACACTAAAATTTAAAACTTCTTCTCTGCAAAAGAATGTATCAAGAGAATGAGAAGACAAGCCACAGACTGGGAGAAAATATTGCAGGAGACACATCTGATAATGAACCATTATCCAAAGTATACAAAGAATTCTTAAAACTCAACAATAAGAAAGCAAACAACCTGTTCAAAAAATGGGCCAAAGACTTTAAAGACATATCACCAAAGAAGATATACAGATGGCAAATAAGCATATGGAAAGATGCTCCACACTAAATGTCATCAGGGAAATGCAAATTAAAACAAAAATTAGATACCACTACACACCTATTAGAATGGCCAAAATATGGAACACTGACAATATCAAAAGCTGGTGGGGATGTGGAGCAATGTGGAACCATCATTCATTGCTGGTGGGAATGTAAAATGATAGAGACATGTTGGAAGACAGTTTGGTGGCTTCTTACAAAACTAGACATACTTTTACAATATAACCCAGCAGTCACACCCCTTGATATTTACCCAAAGGAGTTGAAAATTTATGCCTACCAAAAGACCTGCACATGGAGTTTTATAGCAGCTTTATTCATAACTGCCCAAACTTGGAAGCAACAAAGGTGTCCTTCAGTAGGAGAATGGTATATCCAAATGATGGGATATTATTCAGCACTAAGAAAGAAATGAGTTATCAAGCCATTAAAAGACATGGAAGAAACTGAAATGAATATTCCTAAGTGAAAGAAACCAGTCTGAAAAGTCTACATACTGTATAATTCCATCTATATGACATTCTGGAAAAGAAAAATCTATGGAGACAGTAAAAAGATCAATGGTTTCCAGAGGTTGGAGATGTAGAAGGTATAGAGGGATGGGGGGAGGTAGAGCACAGAGGATTTTTAGGGAAGTAAAAATACTCTGTATGATACCATAATGATGGGTACACATCATTATGAGTCTGTTTAATCCCACAGTATGTACAGCATCAAGAATGTTTCCTAATGTAAACTATGGACTTTGGTTGATAAGGATGTGTCAGTGAAGGTTCAGCAATTGCAACAAATGTACCATTCTGGTGGAGGATAATTGGAGAAACTATGCATATGTGGGTGAAGGGGGTGTATGGAAAATCTCTGTACTTCCCATCAATTTTTCTGTGAACCTAAAACTGCTCTAAAAAATTGTCTTTAAAAAAATTGTTTTTAACTGGGAGGTAGAGAAAATAAGTCACATTCCTACAGCTTTATAACCAGTAGGTTTTTGTTTAGGGTTTTAGATCCCTAAATCTGCCTGGTTCCAATACCTGTGCCCTTAGCCAATCAATAATAACAAAATTAAGCATCTCAGCCTGCAAGGTTGCGTAACTAGTCTCAACTCTGATAACTTTGCCTTGGTGCTTATTACCCTTTGCACCTTCTTGGATAATTCAGGCATTTTCTTATGGTGACCCAACTGTGCAGTTCATCTTTTTTCAAATTTCAAAAGCTGCCCTCCCCCTCAGCCTCTTAAGAAACTACTCTCCCACGAATCTTGGTGTTTGATCCACTCAGGTCTTTCAGTTCCTGGAGAAAGCTTAATTCCCTCTTGCCTGAAGAACTTAATATCATTCCCTGACTCTAGAAAGTTCTACTCCTAGCAGCCTTCCCCCATACTGCCTAAATAACTAAAATTCCATATCACATCAGATTCTTTTTTCCCCTACTGTCTCATTTATCTGCAGTCCTCTCCCAGTTTCCAAATACCACAGAGCTGAAATCCTTTCTGTTTCCCACCCCAGAGTGAAGCTGAGCAGCAAAACGTTCATGTCTTATGAAAAAAGAGCACAAGTCCATGGAAATTCTCTCTTTTTGCTTCCACTCCCTCTCTCTCCTTCTCCAGGAAGAATCCTTTGGATTCACAGCTTTCTTAAGAAAGCTTCCCTTAAGACTTCCCTTCCCTTAAGGTAAGAGAAATAAATGTTTGATTTTTTGTTTTTCAAAGAAAGAACTGTAAACCTTCTCTTCTTACTCTTGCTATGCCCTAGGCGGCAATCCAAATTAGAGTAAAAATAACCAATAAATATTGTGTCAATCAATCTCTGAAATAAAGAAGGCAGTAAAGTCACCAGAAAGTTCAGCTAGCCTTCATTAGGATAATCACTAATGCAGAAAATCACGTTTGATCTCTTGCTCACATACATATGACCCCTATAATCAGGCTGATCTGAGACAAACATACCTTTTGAAATACTGCTTTAGCTGTGATTCATTGGTTAACTGGAGGATAGAAATTTGATTTCAGATTAAAAACACATAAAATCACAGTGTCTGCCTTCTAGCTGATTTTGACCCTTGGATATATACTTCAGTGTAAAGTTAAACAAGACCAGGCATGCAGTGTTTTAGACATGTTGAAACTTAGAGATCAAGTAACTTTCTCCGACACTGAAGGTAAAGAATCTAAATAGAATTCATAAGAGAAGGTTGTGGCAGTAATCTCATGAACCCTGAATGTGCTTTATTCTTTCTACAATCAACATTGAAAAGGAGACTTACCATATCCTGAAGGTGGAAAATCTCCAAATCCAACCTGAAGGAGGGTGAAAAAAGAAGGAAGAGCAGGCAAAGAATAGAGGAAGTCATTGGCACAAGTACAGCAGATCCCCATGTTACAATGTAGAGCAAGAGGAAGCATATGAAGAGCCACACACATTCATTCATTTCAAATAGTTCCTCTTAATCTGGGTTGAGTGGCTTCATTCTACATTTCTGAGTACTAACGTAAGTAAAATATATTTTTTTCCTTTCATTTTGATACCTGGAAATGAGCCTATTTGGCACTAACTCACATAGAATACAGACAGGACTAAACAGGCTTTCTAAAGAAATTAGCTTATTTTGGCAGAGTACTGGGTTTGCAACACCAGTTGCTTACCAGTCTATGAGTGTAATGATTAACACTGGCCTTCTTGTTCTTTCCTTTATCCGGAACTTTTGAGCCTTTGATCACCTTTCTATTTCACCCATTGCCCTTCAGCTCCACAAATTATTCACACAAACTATATTTGTTTTTTCCTTTCATCTTTCTTATTCATTGTTCTTTCTACCCACTAACTAATGATTATTGAATTAGTAATTTAGGGAGACCCCTCCCAAATTGTAATGTTTTCAGAGGCTCTTCTTTTTTCATGGAAGGCCATATAGATAACATTAAAATTTGCCAAGAAACAGTTGGTCCTAACCATCATTTTTAGATCTACAATGCTCAAAATCAATATTAAAACTTTGTGGAACCCATTATCACCATATGAAGTACTTAGAGATCTAGAAAAATGGATTTTTAAAAAATTCTAAAGATATTAAACACTGCGATTAGTGGCTATGAAGAACAGCAGATGCAAAATCTGGTTAAATAACTTGCAATATCATTGCTGTTTTCCTTAACAGTGATAATGTTAATTGTTTGTTTGAGAAATTAATTCCAGGAAGAGACTCAGAAAAGTTGAACCACAGTCTCAAACCAGATTATGATTTTTTTAGGTATTTCATACATTTTAAACATCAAACAATATACCACATGCTATGTTAGATATTTTAGCTATTATCACATTAGTACCCTTACAATCATGTGGGGTAGGGTGTTATCATTCTGTGGTTTTACATAACAGGAAACTGAAAATCAGAGGAGTCAGATAACAAACACAAAGGAAGTGCCCACACTGGAATCTAAGCATCAGAGTTACACAATCATAGATTTCCATCACACCACACTGCCTCCCTTAGTTAGACAGTACTTGAACGAGAATTTTTATTTCTACCTTTTAAAATTCTTTTGTGCATCATGGTACTGAATAACGAATATTTTATTACATCTTCTCTCCAGTTTTTCTTTTTTTTTTTAATTCAAATGATTATATGTACAATGGTTTAATACTTGAATGATGTTACAAGGCTATAAAAACAACAACAAAAAGCAATATCTTGCTAATCTGCTCCCATCCAAGTCCCACTTTATCTGTTTCCTTTCACATCTGTGTCCGTATTTTAAATAATACTTTCACATATTTTTGCCTTTCAAAATTTAGACATTATTTATTTTGCTTTATGAAAAAGACAGTTAAGCTCTCTTATGTTCATCACTTCCTAATCATACAAACTCTCTTTTCCTCCATCCATTTTCTAGGTTTAGATGAAACTTTTAAATGGGTATTTACCTTATTGCAATAATAAAATACTGTTCACAGGTGAGTCATACGGTATACTAGAACAACATTTCCTTTTCTTGTACAATTTTATATAGTTTTCCTGTAATTAAAGGTTACTAGGCATACGCAGTGAGGTGGTGCGGCACCAGCTCGCCAGAGGCATGAACTCTGGGAAGCCGTGCTGTCAGCCGCAGGCGAAGGGCTGTACGCCTGTTATGCTGGAACTACTCTATGATTCCTGGACTTCTATAAAGGCACTCTCATCCTTGAGTCTAACTCTGTGTTCTCCAGGGGCTCTGAGACCACGCTGAAGGACGAGAGCCAGTTTACAAGGCACTGCAGGGTCCACAGCCAGGACCAAGCCTAGAAAATTTTTAACAACTCCTGTGATTAAATTGGGTGCTCATGAGTTAAGTCAGGATATTCTCCCATCTCAAGGGGCAGGTCGATGGTGCTACAGACAGCCATTGCCAGGAGAATGACCAAAGACAAGCAAGAATTGATGGTTGAGTGCACCATCTTTGCCTTGTGGCTGACAGGGTCTTGGTGCTCCAGGCAGGTGTCAGGCCTGAGCCTCTGAGGTGCGAGTTCAGGACACTGGACCACCAGAGACCTCCCAGCCCCACATAATATCAATCAGCAAGAGCTCTCCCAGAGATCTCCGTCTCAATGCTAAGACCTACCTCCACTCAACCACCAGCAAGCTCCAGTGCTGCACGCCCCATGCCAAACAACTAGCAAGACAGGAACACAACCCCACCCATTAGCAAAGAGATTTTAATATTTATGATCAAAATCATAATAAGTTCACTCTCACCAATATTATTCGACATAGTTTTGGACGTTTCAGCCACAGCAATCAGAGAAGAAAAAGAAATAAAAGGAATACAAATCGGAAAAGAAGAAGTAAAGCTGTCACTGTTTGCAGATGACATGATTCTATACATAGAGAATCCTAAAGATGCCACCAGAAAACTACTAGAGCTAATCAATGAATTCAGGAAAGTTGCAGGATACAGAATTAATGCACAGAAATCTCTTTCACTCCTATACACTAAAAATGAAAGATCAGAAAGAGAAATTAAGGAAACAATCCCATTCACCATTGCAACAAAGAGTAAAATACCTAGGAATAAACCTATCTAAGGAGACAAAAGACCTGTAGGCAGAAAACTATAAGACACTGAAGAAAGAAATTTAAGATGATACAAACAGATGGAGAGATATACCATGTTCTTGGATTGGAAGAATCAACATTTTGAAAATGACTCTACTACCCAAAGCAATCTACAGATTCAATGCAATCCCTATCAAATTACCAATGGCATTTTTCACAGAACTAGAACAAAAAATTTCACAATTTGTATGGAAACACAAAAGACCCCGAATAGCCAAAGCAATCCTGAGAAAGAAAAACGGAGCTGGAGGAATCAGGCTCCCTGACTTCAGACTATACTCCAAAGCTACAGTAATCAAGACAGTACGGTACTGACACAAAAACAGAAATACAGATCAGTGGAACAGGACAGAAACCCAGAGATAAACCCACACACATATGGCCACCTTGTTTTTGATAAAGGAGGCAAGAGTATACAATGGACAAAAGACAGCCTCTTCAATAAGTGGTGCTGGGAAAACTGGACAGCTACATATAAAAGAATGAAATTAGAACACTTCCTAACACCATACACAAAAATAAACTCAAAATAGATTAAAGACCTAAATGTAAGGCCAGACACTATCAAACTCTTAGAGGAAAACATAGGCAGAACACTCTATGACATAAATCACAGAAAGATCCTTTAGACCCACCTCCTAGAGAAATGGAAATAAAAACAAAAATAAACAAATGGGATCTAATGAAACTTAAAAGCTTTTGCACAGCAAAGGAAACCATGAACAAAACAAAAACACAACTGTCAGAATGGGAGAAAATATTTGCCAAGGAAGCAACTGACAAAGGATTAATCTCCAAAATTTACAAGTAGCTCATACAGCTCAGTATCAAAAAAACAAACAACCCAATCCAAAAATGGGCAGAAGACCTAAACAGACATTTCTCCAAAGAAGATATACAGATTGCCAACAAACACATGAAAGGATGTTCAACATCACTAATCATTAGAGAAATACAAATCAAAACTACAATGAGGTATCGCCTCACATCAGTCAGAATGGCCATCATCAAAAAATCTACAGACAATAAATGCTGGAGAGGGTGTGGAGAAAAGGGAACCTTCTTGCACTGTAGGTGGGAATGTAAATTGATACAGCCTGTATGGGGAACAGTATGGAGTTTCTAAAAATACAAGTCATACAACCCAGCAATCCCACTACTGGGCATATACCCTGAGAAAACCATAATTCAAAAAGAGTCATGTACCACATGTTCATTGCAGCATTATCTACAATAGCGAGGACATGGAAGCAACCTAAGTGTCCACTGATAGATGAATGGATAAAGAAGATGTGGCACATATATACAATGGAATATTACTCAGCCATAAAAAGAAACGAAATTGAGTTGTTTGTAGTGAGGTGGATGGACCTAGAGTCTGTCATACAAAGTAAGAAAGAGAAAAACAAATACCATATGCTAACACATGTATATGGAATCTAAAAAAAAAAAAAAAAAAAAGGTTCTGAAGAACCCAGGGGCAGACAGGAATAAAGACGCAGTTGTAGAGAATGGACTTGAGGACACGGGGATGGGGAAGGGTAATTTGGGATGAAGTGAGAGAGTGGCACTGACATATATGCACTACCAAATGTAAAATAGATAGCTAGTGGGAAGCAGCTGCATAGCACAGGGAGATCAGCTTGGTGCTTTGTGACCACCTAGAGGGGTGGGATAGGGAGGGTGGGAGGGAGACGCAAGAGGGAGGAGATATGGAGATGTATGTATACCCATAGCTGATTCACTTTGTCATGCAGCAGAAACTAACACAACATTGTAAAGAAATTATGCTTCAATAAAAATGTTAAAAAGAAAAGAAAAAAAGGTTATTAATTTGAACTGTTCACATCTGAACAGTCAGCTATCATTTGCAAAATCTGCTCTCCATTTTTAGAGTTGCTTGAGATCTATTATTAGCTCTCATTTACCCCCTATCCTCTTTGCCCACATTGTTGTTTTGTATTTATTTTTTATCCCTTTTAATTTTATTTTAAAGGAGTTTTAGGGAGAGGTTAGTATAAATTTGTTTTAAACCAGCTACGTTTGATCACAAGTCCAACACACCCTGAAATGTCTTTAGCACATAATTTAGCACTCACTAGAGCAACACATAATGTTACTTTGTATGATAATACATGTTGCTTTTATAACATGGAGCAGGGAACTTATTTTATGTTTCTTTGGATCTACATGTGTATTGAGTGCACCGCATTTTACAGAGTAGTCACTTTATAGATTCCTATTGTTGGCAGTCAACGCAGCAGTCAGCCAATTCATGCTGCCATTCCTTGAATGTGAAATATAAAAAGTGGGAAGACTCGTGGTAGAAAGAGTCCTGTTTAATAAATTAAGTATAATCTCAAAGCAAAAGCTTTTCTTTGAAAAACTGTATTTTTTTTGATATTTATATTTTATATATTTTAAAAACAAATTGGGGATTTTTAAATGTTTCACAACAAATTATATGGAAAAGGGGACTTTCCAATTTTCTAACACCAAACAATTAAGTTAATTTGATTTTTAGCCAATTTGCCATTGAGCTGTTTCAGCAGGATAAATTATTCTGCTGTTCAGTAACACTGTTGGCAATTATGTTGCAGGAGAACAGGAAGGATTACATAAGAATTTCCTTTATAACTTCTCTTTTGAAGTAGCAGGGCCAGCCTTTATAAGAGTCAGGCATGGAAGAACTTGTTTTTGTATCAATATATGAAGCTAAAGTCCTAACCTGTTAATAAAACTTCATCCACTAGTTAAGAAGAAAATATTTTCTCTTCAAATATAAAGAAAATTTAAATTAAAAGAGAAAGGTACTAAGAGTGAGTTATTTTATAAAGTTTCTATGTTTATTTTTTTTTGCAGAAACACAGGTTCCCAAAACTTATTTTATTATGTCTCTTGTTGAAGGAATTTTAAAACATGAAAATGGAATAAAAATTAAAATATCAATAAAAGTGTCTTTTATTTTTTTCACCTTTAATATCTCAGGATTATTTTATAATCTAATTTTATTTTCCATGGTTTTAGGTTCAACATCCAAAAATGTATTAGCAGCAAATCTAGTAAACTGCCTTCTTAGAGCCCATGAATAAGTAGTTTTGGAAGATTGGCACACCAAATGAAAGATGATTCCTTCCCTCTGTCTGGATTTTCTTATCTAAGAAACATTACTAATACCAAGCAGACTTGTTTTCACATATTAAGAGAAGGGGGTGGGAGTGGAGAGAGAGAGAGAGAATTGGAGTCACCTATCATCTACATTGTCCACAATCAGACTAAAATTCAAAATGATTTACTTTCAAAAGTTGATGAGAGAAAGAAAGTTAAGCAAGTTCAAGAGAAGAACAATCCTGCTAAATACATGAAGTGTAGATTATCATGGTTATTAAAAGGAAGAGGATATTTTAAGTCTAAGGGCCTATATACAGTAGTTATATAGTAGTATAGAGTGGGAGTTGAGAGCATGAGCCTTGTAGACAAATGGTCTTGCTTCAGATCCTACTTCTGTGACACCCTAGTCCTGTGACCTAGAACAAGCCCCTGACCATCTCTAAATACCTTTCTGCATTTATGAAATATGCAGATAGTACCTAGTTCATAGAATCATTAGGAGGATTAAATAAGAGTAACTGTGAAACAACATTCTGTCCAGAACTTATTAAAAAATATTAACTATAACTGTTAACAATTTCACTCATGAATTCAACAAATACTTTTTTGAATGCTTATTATATATTCCACAGGCACTGTGAAATAAAGTTCATAATTTTATGGCAAGACAAGAAAAATTTAAACAAAAAATTCTTCTCTGCCCTTTGGCCTCCTCTCTCCCCTTACTGTGCATTGTATATCTGCACTATGCACTGTCCAAACCACCCCCAATAGCAGGAATACCTGCTCAACCATAAAGAGCAACATTCTCCTAGCAGCAAGACAAGTCCTTAAAAGATAACATTTCTTCTTGATCTTATAAGGGGTCACATGACCTACCACGATGCTGTTTAGATATGGATTACGTAAACTGTCAATAATATGTCACGTAATGTACAGCCCTCTGTCTCAAAAAACTTATATAACTGTGCCTTGGCTTCTAAGGGGTGCAAGAGTTCTCAGAGCCTTCTTAGATGTTCTTCCTGGGTTATAATCCTCAAATGTGGCTCGAATAAAATTTTCCATTTCTGTCTTATACTGACTGATTAATTTTTCATCAACAGCACTATTCTAGGTGTTGTAAACACTGCGTATGAAATTAATTAAACACGGAGATCATTAGACTGAGGTGGCTCTAATGGCCTGTGTAAGCAAACTAAAATCTAAGCCTATAAACATGTTAAGGTTAAGAAATCAAAACCTAAAAACAATCAATCACAAACAGCCAACTAGGCTTTCCCAAAAGGCAACTGTTTAAGGTATAGCAAATCAATTTCCTTACTTTGCTTCTGCATTTTCTCTATAAAAGTCTTACCCTTGACTCTTGTTGATGGAATGCTCCTAACAACTTCCTGTTTGGCTCTGTCTGGTGCAAATCAATTTCTGAATAAACTCTTTACAAATTTTAATATGCCTCAGTTTATTCTTTAAGGGTAGTGAATAAATCAAAATTTTTACCCTCAGGGAGGTTATATCCTAGTGAGACTACACAAACAATAAACAACAAGTAAACATAAAGATAGTGTGAAAAGTGATATAGAGAAAAATAAATCAAGATAAAAACAAGGATTTTTTTTTAATAGATTATCTCTTGAGATTGCCTCTGAGTATAGAGGCAACTCAATTCATCCAAATATATTTACTGAGGATGTATGGTAGACCTGACTTTGTTCTAGGGACTGTGAACAAAACTTACACAAATCCCTGCCCTCAAGGAGTTTTGCTCTAGTTGAAGGTGTGAAGCAAACATTATCCCCACCCACAGCTTGGAACTTCCTTACCTCCCACAGAGCTTACTGCCTGCATAAACATGAATTACCATTCCATTGTCTTCATTAGCATAACTTTACTATTCCAAGAGACTCTCACCCAGGCAAATAACTTTATTCTCCCTTTATCATAGGAACTTTTCAAAAGACCATCAACCCTTCATTAGGAAAAATCAGCAGTTTACATCCTAAAACTTTTTGATCTCTTTGTCTCAAAAGTGGTGCCCTTTCTTGTCCCACTCCTGTTCCCCTTGGGATTGAAGAGTGTCAAAGAAAAGGGGGAATTGAAACCAAGTAGGAGCCTTGGGGGCCCTCCTGTGTGCAAAAGCCCCTCCATGTCCCCCGTTTCTTGGAAAAAAAGGCTTTAGTCTCCTAGGCCTCCCCTGAGTTCCAAAAAGCAGGTGCTAGCAGTTATTAATTAAGGAAGTGAGGGAATACAGAAACAAAGGGAAAGCAATTAAGCAAGAAAAGTAATGATAATAGTTCAGAGATAAAGCACAATCCTAGTTCATCCTCAAGGAAGAGACATAGGAGATAGGGTAGGGGATGAGAACCCTCATCTCACCAACAGAAAGAGAACTAGGCATGGCCTCTTGACACTGGACATGAGAATGCACCATGCTTGGGGTGGCTTCCTGGAGGGTAGGCAGTGATGTGGGCTTCTGGCACAGAACCCTGGGACTCGATCAGACTTCTGCCAAGGTCTAAACTGCAGCAACCCCATCAAGCTGTTCCCGTCTAAAAATCAGAACATGAGGTCAGAACAGCAGAAAACCTGAGTGGAAGCCCAACTGATAATACCAGGTGATGTCAGCACTGGCCACTTCTACTGCCCCTCTCTAGCCATCCTCCTCTTTCTCCTCTTCCTGCAAACCTGACTACAGGGTCCTCAACATACCACTTGGACATACCACCTCTACATCCATGCAAACTGTAGACCCCGTCACCCTCGCCTCCCTAGCCACTCAATAGCTAATACCATGTGATCTCACTTACACGTGAGATCTAAAACAAACAAACGAAAAACTAGCTCATAGATGCTGAGAACAGATTGGTGGTTGCCAGAGATGGAGGGGTGGGGTGAGCTGGGGTCAGGGGGATTAGTGGGTTGGAGGACAAAATCAGTGAAGGTGATCAAAAGGAACAAATTTCCAGTGATAAAATAAATGTCATGGGGATGTAATGTGCAAAACGGTGACTACAGTTAATAATACTCTATTACATACATGAAAGTCGCTAAGAGTAGGTCTTAAAAGTTCTTATCACAAGAAAATAATTTTTGTGATTATGCTGATAGATGTTAACTAGAATTATTATGGTGATCATTTCCAAATATATCCAATACAAATCTCAAATCATTATGTTATATACCTATAACTAATATAATGTTATATGACAATTATATCTCAATTTAAAAAATGACCAGTATTCTTGACACTGAACATGAGACGGTACCATGTTTTAGCTAAGTTCCTGCAGGGGCAGTAACTCCTGATAGTTCATAAGCAACTGTGCAGGACTAGTTACAATACTGACACCATAGGCTCAAATGATACCGGCATAAGGACCCTTGTTGGGGCTCAACTTGGAAGGGTCAGTAACAAAATTCTGGCACCGCACATGGGATGGACCATGGTCTTCATGCCTGTGCCTATCCGCTAGGCTCCAGGCTTGCCCTGGCTCCAGCGGGAGGACAGCAGAGGCTTCGGGACGTTAGTGTGAGGATGACTGACCCTGGTCTTTGAGTTCACTCTAAAGGGTAGAATGGCGGCAGCCTTCAGCCAACTTCAGAGCAACTCTGCCCAGCAACTGGATACCAGGAGTGGTGCATACACAACGTAGCCCCCAGAGTAATCTGAACTGCTCCCCCTTGAGGGGATCACACTGTAACATCTTTGGGGATGGCAGACTGAAACTCACCCATGTCTGCCTCTGACTAGCCTTCTTGCAGTACCAGACACCTGGGGACAGTGGGGACCTGTGGACAGGTGGGAGCCACAGCAGTCCTGCCTGCCGTCTCGCCAGTCGTGTTGTCTACTTGACCCCGGTGCAAGGCAATAGCGGCCGCGCCAGGGCTTTTTCCCCTCCTCAGCAACCTCCAGGGATCAATAGTAGTGTTCTCCACCATCATTTTCAGTTTGGTATAGGAACGTGGCCAGCCCCGTGAACCAAGAGGCAAGACTGGGAAATGCCCCAGGTAATGAGGACCACCTGACAAAATGGAATGAGGGCACTCAATCTGAGTTCAGGAAAAGGCACCGGGGACACCCAAGTGTGAAAGGGTCCCAAGGTAGGTATTCGACTGGTGACTTGACCTCTTCTGGTCAGTGCTAATTTCTCTGAAGTGGGCTGGGGAGCCCTGTGAGCCCCTCACAAGACCAGGAACCCCATTACTGTTCCCTCCCCTCTGCTTGTGAGGCAAACCTTGGATGATTTTTATCAACCTTGACAGAGGTTCCACAAGCTCTCCTCCCCGTATCAGCACAGAATACCAGCTGCTCTGGCCATTTGGAGAGTACCCCATGGGGATCCCTCATGCTTTTAGCCCTCACCCGGCGGAAAGTCCAAAAACTCCTCCTTTTTGGCTGAAAGCAGGAAAGAGAAGACCCTGCCTCAGACAGCTGTGCCACCCCCTACCAGACCTAGCAGTTTAGGAACTAACTCGGCTAAGCTGCTCTGGCCCAGATGCATCCCATCTAACCTACTGTAAGATGTTCTTACTGAGGAGGGACTATCTCAAGCACAGGCCATCACGATCAAGGGGACCCCCAGTTATATCAGAGTCCATGCTCTTGGGACGCCTCCTGTTTTGAGGAATCCATTAATAGTTTGGTGCTGGTTCCAAATTTCCTGAACTGGAAACCTTATTTGGGTCAAATCGTGTGGCATTTGCGTGCCAACAAATCACTGCCCGTCAGTTGTTGGAAATCAATCCCTACACCCTAAAAACAGAACATCTGAGGTGCGGGAACCAAACATCCACCATACTGAAGAATAACCCGTTAGGGCGCATCCTGTAGAACTGGAAGTTCATCGGATTTCAACCCCGGACCCCTAAACATTTAATCTTCCTATGTAACACAGCCTGACCCTGGGAGATGGGGAAAGTTGGCCCATCAAGGGGTCTCTAAGTTATGTAGTTTCTGATTGTTCTGTTCCACATGAAGTTAGCCCCAAGGGAAAAGTTAAAGTTCAGTGCATTTGAACTCATGGATGGTAGACCCATTCCTCAAGCCCGAGAGAAGGGACGCTTTAGCCCTTTTGAAATGGAACAACTCAGTGTGCCCTCCAGGTAGGAGAAACCATGAAAGCTCTCACAGAACACGGTAACCAAGTGCCGCCCACAGCCACTGACCTGGCCCTCTACGCCTTCTGGCAAGGAGCCTGGGTGCACCTAAAAGTCTGGAAAATCAGCAGCCTGCAAGGCCAGCTCACTCCTAAGCAGAAGGGAGCCCACCTGGTGACCCCAACCACCCATTCTGCCCTGAAGCTCAGTGGGGACACTGTACTTGAGGGAAGAGGTCCCGGAGCCCCAACCTCCGGAGGGACACCCTGGGGCAACAGCCCCCTTGACTACTCATGTAAACCTCTCTGACTTGAAGCTTCTCTTCTGAAAAACAACCAAAGTGTGACCAGCGGCATTCAGCCCCGGCAGTGAGCTTGGACATCAGGGTACACTTCCCTGCAGACAAAAACTTAGATACCTTCATTTTTCGAAACATTTAACATGCGACCATTACTCTTGCTAATATTTGGGCCATGCATCGTAAAGTATCTGGTGTCCTTTGTCTCCAAACGTTTAGACAAATGGTGGTCACTCAGGGATACAAACAGTTAATGCTAAGGCCTGGTGACCACCCAACACATCTAAAGGCAGCTGGGGAGAAATGCTGCTCCTCTACCCATGGTTATTATGTTCCCCCAAATCAAGAGGAAGCAGTTTGGAAGATGGACCTTTGACCCTCAAGAATAAGCAGCAGGACAAAAGAAAGAGGAGGGATTTTTTCACAGTCAAAGCCCATTAACAATTCCTGGGGAATCTGGGTAATAAAATAAAGTCTAACCTTTTTTTTTCCTTGGTGCTTGGTGCTTCCTAGTTTCACTTGCTCATAGGGTGCCGCGTGCATAAGCCACACCTCAGGTCCTTCGAGCCAGAGCTCCTGCTGCTGTGCCGACACCTCAGCTTGGGATCTGTGCGCAGAAGCCAAGCACGGCATCCAATCCAAGATGGCCGCGGCAGGCCATGCGCACTGCGATCTGGAGGCCGAACAGCACAGCTGCACCTGCCTCGCGAGAACTCCGTCTCCCTCCCCGCTGAGCGATCCCTATAAAGCAGCCCCGCCCACCGCCTGTCTGCTGAGAGAGCATAGAGCAGAAAGGGAGCTCGCACCTTTCCGTTCTCTGAACAGAGAATGAAACTTTCCTTTTCTTCTGACCTCGTTCTATTGGCTCATATGATGCTGGGAAGGAGGACTTTTGTTGGGGCCCAACTCAAAAGGATCAGTAACATAACCACAATGACTCTTCATTTTCTCATATACAAACTAATATTTAATATTGCAGTGAAGATTATATTTTAATGTGTACTTGAAAATACACTGTAAACTGCAAAATTCCATAAAAATTGTAAAGAAGCAGGGAAACACTCTGCAAGTATTAAATTTTATTTTTTCCCTGTTATGCCATTATCCCTACAAAAAGGAATTAAAAAGGAGTATATTCCTATTTCTATTCATTTTCCTTGCTTTGGTGAAGTTACAAATAAGGAATAAACAAAAAGATTAAAGGTAGGAAGAGAAAGAAAGAGCAAAGATGATTGTTCTGAATAATTTAGGTCCCGGTTATTACCAGAAGGGTTGTTGCCTAAATTTCAGAATTTATACAAAACCCCCTATAGCTTCTCTGGCACGTGCAAATGTGAAGGAATATCACATTTCTGGTTTATGAAGTAAAACCCAAGAATCAGTGACTCAATGTGACTATTTGGAGCAGAAGATTCTTTACAGCTGGACAATGTATTCCTAGGATCATTTAAGGTGACACTAGGCATATAATACAAGGGTTTTGATTACCATCATCCTATTTCAAAATCAACATCCTCCCCTCAAAACATAGGCTGTTGCTTAAATGCCTGACAACTGCCTTTATTTTCAGATCTTTCTTTCTGTTTCCAAGTTTATGGATTTCCTACTCACTAAAGACATTAAGCAGCTCTGGCTATATACTGCTGTGTAACAAACCACTTCAAACTCACTGGCATAAAGTAACATCAATTTATTATGTGGGTCAGAAATTCAAAGCAGAGCTGAGAAGGCTTGTTTGGAAAGTCTTCACAGCTGCTCCATGAAATCCAGGACCCTGGCTGGGATGTTGTGAATGTCAGGGGTGACTCAAGTGGATTGGAATCATTAGACTCCTATGACAGGCACTAAAGCTGGGCTCAGTTGAGACTGATGACCGACACAAGAACTTTCTAGGTGGCTAGGTTTTTTTTACAGCATAGCAACTGGATTCCAAGAGCAAATTTCTGCAGAGCAAATGTTCAAAAACCGAGAGGAAGCTCCATGGACTTTAATGAGCTAAACTCAAAAGTCAGTAACCCTCTTTATTGGTTGAGGTAGTCACAATTTTATCATGAAGGGGATGAGTCATAGACTGCCTCCTGATGAGAAGAGTGTTAAAAAATCTGTAGTCATTTTTTTAAATTACTACATAAACTATATACAAAAGCTAAAGATAGAGCACAGACTCATTGCAAAATGTATGAATAAGGATGTGCGTGTTGCTCATTGTTGAATGTGTTCCATTATCCCTTCTCTTCAACAAGCAGTCCATATACTTCAGAGTTAACAGCTCAATACACGCCAGTGGAAGACCTGATGAGTCTAAGGGAATCCAGACTTAAGCCAAACGGTACTTGGTATTTCTCTGGACACAGGTTTGGTCCTGGAAAGAGCATATGTAATGATTTAGATCACTGGGATGCATTTTTAGAGAGTATTGAGTTTTCCTGCTTTTGTCTCTTGGCCTCTGAATATTATCATGTGTGCCTTGAGGCTTGGCCTATTAATGGCCATCTTGATAACAGCTGGAGAAAGTAACATGTGGAGCAAAGCAGAGCAAAGACAAAGAGTAAGAGCCTTGATTGAACCGTGTCTGCTAAGAGCACTTTTGTTATCCTTTTTTCAGTTCCATTACACCATAAATTTCTTTCATTGCTCAGCCACACTGAGTTGGATTTTATGTGTTTTATGCATATCTGTGTTCAGAAGCGTCATTACTGATACTCTGTCTATATGAAAGAGAGAAATTAAATATAAAAGAAAGCAATTTAATTCCAAATCCTCTTAATATTTTTATCAGTTAATCCTTTTATGTTTTTATTGGCCAATTCTTTAAAATCGTGTGATTCTAAAATTATTTTAGTTGGAGAATGATGGAAACTGTCCAAAAAAAAACCAAGCAAATAAATAATCCAAATCACCTTTCTCACACATAATTAAGAATTGGTCTTTGGGGCTCATTTGAATGTACTTTCACTTTAAAACATATTTAATATGTATTTTTATAAGTAGAAGACAGTACAATTTTGAGACTACCCAAGTTTTATATGTTATAAATGAATCGATGACTTCCTTTTCAGCCTTCATAATCCAGACAAACTAGCGCCTCAATTCCTGTTTAGAATTTCAACAAGCTCCGTTTTTGCCATGTGCTATAGTATGAATATCTGTGTCCCCCAAATTCACAGTTGAAACCTACCCCCTAGTGTGATAGTGTTAGGGGGTGGGGCCTTTAGGAGCTGATTAGGTCATAAGGGTAGAGCCTCAGAGAGCACCCTTTCCTCTTCTGCCATATCAGGACACAGTGAAAGATGATTGTCTATGAACCCGGAACCAGTCACAGAATCTGCAAGTGCCTTGTTCCTGGACTTTCCAACCTCCAGAACTGTGAGAAATAAATTTCTGTTGTTTATAAGCCGCTCAGTCCAAGGCATTTTTGTTATAACTGCCCGAATGCACTAAATCGCCGTGTAAATACTTTTATTACATGGTTCACACTCTGTTGTGTGTGTACCTGCTTCCCGTTACATTCTTAGCAAGCATTTCTGGAGCTTATTCGTCTTTGTTCTTAGCATATAGATGCTCAGTAGACTGCTGAACCAATGAATGAATGCTTAGATTAAAATCAGGGTAGGGAGCTTGGGTAAAAGTTTATAAGTAATTTAATCGAACTCTGTTGATTACATTGTAGAGGGTGACTATTATTTTAGAATAGTCCAGTAGTCATATTTTTGGCACCACATCATATAGCAGGATAAGAAATCAAGTTTTTTTCAAAATGATTGTTTAATTATGCACACCTGAAACATGTGGGGCTTAATTAATGGCAGTTGATAGTAAATCATCCAGATAAATATATTAACTTCCAAATGTATGCTAATCTTATGCATAGGTGCATTATTAGTCAAAGTAATTTATTATTTTTCCTGACTTATTTTTCCCCAAAGTACTCAAGCATTCAAAATGGTAAGGTATCTTACTTATAATAAATGTCTTAGCCCATTTAAAAAAGACAGATTAAAAAAAGAAGTTAAAACCTCTCCAAAAGAGTTCTCTTTCCCACAGAGAGGCAGGGATTGCTGAGGTGGGCGAAGCAATTAAAAATTCAACTTAAAAAGTAATATTGTATGACCTTGAGCAACTTCCCAAATTGTTTTGATAAAACAAAGGTATGTGTTCTTTGTTTTTGTTTTGACTGCATTGGGTCTTCGTTGCTGCACGTGGGCTTTCTCTAGTTGCCGCGAGCGGCTACTCTTCGTTGCAGTGCACAGGCTTCTCATTCCAGTGTCTTCTCTTATTGCGGAGCACGGGCTCTAGGCACGCGGGCTTCAATAGTTGCAGCACGCAGGCTCAGTAGTTGTGGCACGCCCGCTCAGTAGTTGTGGCGCATGGGCTTGGTTGCCCCGAGGCATGTGGGATCTTCCTGGAGCAGGGCTCAAACTCATGTCCCCTGAATTGACAGGCAGATTCTTAACCACTGCGCCACCAGGGAAGTCCCAAGGTATGTGTTCTTGGAAGGTTCAGTTGGTTTTCAGTCAGATTGTTAAAGTCCTTTAATTTGAGGAATGTTAATATGGGATTCATATCCTGTATATATCTATATATACCTTTATCTATCTATATATCCATATCTACATCTATACACATAGTCGTTATGTTTTAGAAATTATCATTAATAATTTCTTATTTTTAAAAATCGCCTTTGGAGCCTAAGCAGTACTTTGAGATTTACATATTAGTTAAAGATAATGGAGCTTTAAATATTTGGTGCCAACAGCACAGAACATTTAGCATCCACGCATCTTCCTACTTCCAACACAGACACCATTTTTTCTGCATTTCAGTTATAATTAATGAAATAAAGAAAGTTGGGTATTGTTTCTAAATTTTATTCACAAGTTTCTCATTCCTAAGGGGCAGTTTTGTTTCCTAGAAATAGAAGGAGTTTTAAAGCTGGATTCATATCTATACTCTGTTTATGTCTCTCTCCTGAGAATTTCATCACATTTTTCAGTCTTTCAAAATCTTGGTTTCCTTATCTGTCAAGGGGTTAAGGCTAGCCCTTTCAAAACAATTGTGGCAAAATTTTAATCTGATTACATATTTAAATCATAGCAGGTACACAATAAATGAGTCAAATTTTTCCCCATGAACTATTTATCCATAATTTACTTCCTATGGTATTCCCCATAGTAGCTATTCCAAATGCCTGTCACTCTCCAAGCCCTTACCAACATGTTGCATAATTGTGACTTGTAGGTTTGAAAACAGGGTTTATATAAAGAACCATTCATTCAATTTACTATCACTGCCTCCCCTCTAAAATCACAGGAACAACGTGGAGACTCTTACACACAAAATGAAAAGGCATTTTAGGGATGATTTACACATAACCTTTACAGAGAACACATAGGTAAGATACTGCGTATCTAAACTCCACACTGTGAAAAACATAAGGCAGTCTATTAAATAGTCATTCCATGTAAAAACTCAGGTTTTTATTACGCTGGTTTACAAATATATCTTTTTCCTAACTTCAGGGTTTCCTTAGTGTGGCAGCCAGGGCAAATATTTTGCAGAACCTCTGTTTTATAAACAATTTAAGTCACCTCAAATCAGGCACATCAGTACAATTTTGGCAACACAAGCTCACTCAATCTCATGAAAGAAATGTGACAGCCAATGGTAGCAATCCACTAACCAGGCAGCCCTCCTGGAACCAGGGGCCAGCTGCAGGGCCCCAGGAGGAACCCAATAGATACAAATCTGGATTCTGCAGCTCCTTGGGTATGGAACTCACGAGCAGGGGACCTGGGCCCGTGTTGGTCCCAGAACCGAGCCTTAAGGCACTGTCCACCCTGACCAGACTTAGGCACTGCAGGAGGATTTAAGGCACTTCAAAGTGCAGGAGATCCCTGAGTTGCAGGGTGGGGACAGCAGCCCTGCTTGTCCAGGTTAGTTTTGTTACTTTCTGAAGCTGAGCAGGTTGTAGAAATCACTTAAGTAGGAGGCATCGAAAGCTCTGCTTTACTTGAAATTAAAGAACTCAGAGCTTTATTCAAATGCAAGAATAATTTCTAAAACCTCAAAGTGCAACTTCAGTCTTAACGTGTGGAGTTACTGATTATGCCAAAGATCGAAATGAAAAAAAAGTACCAAATCCAAGTAAATATTTTGAGCCCAATTTATTTAAGACAATGGGTTTGTATAAATGTTACAATAGTTCATCAAATGTAAGACTCCATTGATTTGAAGATCTTTATATTCCACTGTGAAAATGCTACCAATTGTAGTTATGAAACAGTGCCTCGATGATAATCTCACAGACACAAATTGTTCACACCCTCAACTTTGCTTGATATTTCATGTTTTTCTGAGGTATTTGATAATTTTACCTGCATTTATTTGCATTGTGCGTGTATAGTATGACACAACTTTAATTAATTATTGTGGTACTGTAAAGCTTATTGCATTGTTAGAAAATGCTCATAGTTACTCTAATGATTCAGTTCATGTCTCACTGCTGTTTCCATACTTTTTTGCTTTTGTTTTGTTTCAGTGATGATAGTGTAAACTTTTTCAGAATACGTTAAATGTCAAACTCAACACCCATAATACTAACAATTGGTAAGAACTCCACCAATGTGAAAGTAGTATAAATACCGAGGACTAATTTCATATATTCACAGTATGAAAGAAAATTTATCTTAAATTTAGAAAAAGTAAATTGATGATAGCTTAATTTTTGCCAGCATGCTAAAACATTTCCCAATAATCCTGCTTTTAGCATATGGCTTTCAGGACTCCTCTGCGACAGTTCCTTTTGAGTTCAGACTCACGTCATCTTGGCACCTTCCCATCTCAAACACCTGCCATATGCGTGTCCACTATCTGCCCCAGGGTCTTCTACTCCCACCTGGTCTGCTCACTAATGCTTGGGAGATAAATCCCACATCCCACTCCACCTCATGCCACTCCACCCCTACCCCACAAGCAGCCTGCAACCAAGGCAGAAGCAGGAACAAACTGATGAACTTCTAGGCTTGCCTCCTTCTGTGAAAGATTCTGGAAGGGATTCTGTATGATTTTTGGAGGAGCTATTAGGGTCCCCCTGGAGGCAATTTCACATACTTTAAAGAACAGATATTGACTTCTCCTCTTGTTCTCCTCACATTCCCGTGTACTGAAATTAATTCCTAAATAAACAGCACCTAAGTCTTTGTCACAAGTTCTGCCCCAGGGGAACCACAGACAAGGCTAAGTCACTGTTTAATTCTCATCTGATTTAAGGGGGGGGAATGTAAATTGCCAAAGTATATTTTTTACTAATTCAAATGATAAAGGTGCAGATTTCATATAGTTATGAAGGTTAGTGATTAACCTAAAGAATAAGAGGTGTTATGATTCTCTGCTTCTGTAAAGATATTAATGTCATACTTGCTAACTTAGCAATCATATTTGTTTCTTCCACAACTGTTTTTCAAATGCTCTTTGTCTTTCCACTGATGCCCTTATTAACGAAGTTGGACACACGCTCACTGTCTGTTTGTATGAGGTATGTTTTTTAATAGCAGGCAATGAAAACTATTGGGGTGACCAAAAAAGTTCATTCGGATTTTTCCGTAAGATCATATAGGAAAACCCAAACAAACTTTTTGGCCAACCCAATACATCATAACTGTTGCCTGACAGCAAGTGGTTGTAAAACACAGATCTATTACGATGAAACTTACGTTTGATATGTTAGGGTAAGTGGCTTTCAAACTTTTTTTTTTTTTTAACATAAAATTACCTGGGATTGTCTCCAAAATGTAAATCATTAGGTCTTGCCTCCTGGGATTCCGACTCAGCAGAATCAGAACAAGAATCAGGAATTTACATTTACAATCAGAAGACACATCGATGAACATCACTTTGAGAAACATAGTCTCTGGAGAACAAGAATTTTTGAAAATATTTTTTAAATACCCATTTGTTATCTTTCCTCTCACTAATGTTCAAAATAGGCAATAAGGGAAAGAGAAAGAAAAAGAATATAACTTTTCAACTATTTTAATAGCACTCAAAGTGCTAATTAGTCTAGCTTGTTGTTACGAATAAGACATTTTCATAATAAAGGATTATCTAACTTTGAAGCATAAAGCAACATTTGTTTCCTCATGCAAACTTTGAAGGGAACAACCAAAAAATGTTTAGGATTTGCTTAAAAAGTCAATTTACTATTTCAAAATAATTTTATGCTTGTATTCTGAATATGAGCAAATCTTTTATTTTTAAGCCCAAGATCTCTTAATTTCTTACATTCCATTTCCATATACTCTACACTTTTGTTAATTGTGGGTTGATTTCTTTAAACCACTAAATTCAGAATTTTACAGCTGACAGATAGGTGCTAAGCAAACAGTTCAATTTGGCAGTGTTGGCATCTGTCTTTGTGGTGCTATTTGAATACTCTGTGTTTTGTCATTTTATAAAGACGAGGGAATAATAAAAATGAAAACGCTGATGAAAATGATCTGCTTGGGGTATTTGGTGTGTTACAGACAGAAATGTGGCCTTAATGAGAAGGCACTGGACTTTGCAGGTGGCGTGTGTTCATATACGGAAAAAACAAAACAAAACAAAACTTGAGCATCACTACCAAAACAGAAACTACACGTAGGGATCCAGAAATACAAGGTCCTTAAGGCTATTCACTGGGAGTCTTGATACAGACGCCTTTGTGAAAAGAAAAAGGGCAATGGCCATATTTCTCTGGAGAAAACTTCCCTAAAACTTTTTGACACGAAAATGATCTTTACACTCTCATGCTCAATATTCCATTTAATATGTTGCCAAATCCTTATTCTTTCAACATTTAATTTCTCTCTGCTAAATTTTCTTGAAATAAGCTGAGAAAACTAGAATTTGACAAAAGATATTTCTATTTTTAAAGACTAACCTCCTTGTTTAATGTTTTCTTTCATCTTTTGTAGCAAGATCATATTTTGAAATATTAGCAGAAGCTGCACCTGTTATAAGGTATTTCCTGCTATCCCACCCCACTTGAGGCAGCTGAGAGGGCTTTCTATATATACTGCCCTGAGATGGTTACCAGAGAAATGCAAAGGAATGGTTACCACAGAAAAGCAATTCAACGCTCTCTTTTGGGTTTCAAAATAGATTTTTGAAATCTGTAGCAGAGCGAAGGCTGACTGGCAAGAGATAAGGTCTTGCAAACTGAAGACCTGGCATACAAGCCATATGCATAATAGTTTTTCTCCCTCTCTGCTTCCTTCCCTCTTTTCTTTCCTCTCTCTCTCTCCCTCCCTTCTTCTCTCTCAGTTTCTCTGTCTCTCTCCCTCTCTCTTTCTCCCTCCCTTTCCATCTCACTGGGAAGAGAGAATTAAATAGGAGGTGAGGGAACTAAATATGGCGACTGTGTCACTGAGGTTTCTGATTCCTGTGTTTTCTCACCTTCTAGTCCTCTAGGGCTTGGGGAATCTGAAAGTAAAGCGACCTATGAGGCTTTTTCCAGTTGAACACCAAAGAGGCAGCAGGTATTGCCCAATAAATATTGGGCACTTACTATATGCTTTATGTATATCAACTCATTTAATCCCAACAACCTTGTAAGGTAGGTATTATTAATTATATTAATATCACTGTTTTAAGATTAAGGCATAGACTCATTACCTTAAACGGTGGTTTACACAGCTAATAATTTGAGGGGCTGAAAGTCAAGCACATCTTGTCTGGATCTGGAACCAACGCTTTTTTCTTCATAAAGCAGAAGTAGCTGCCATTCCCTCCCCCAAAGTACGCAGCCTACACGTGACAAGCAGTTTAGGAGACAGAGTGATATGGTGTGAGGCCCTGAGGAAGGGCCTCCACACCCCAGTCTCCAGAGCCCCAGACGGCATGGAAGAGCATACAAAAGTCCCATTCTGGGTCCCCCCCCTACACCCAACCTACATCAAAAGGCTTAGGAGAGGGTCAGCAAATAATGAGGGTTGTTGAGCTTGGGGAAAGGAGGATGCAGAGTAAAGGTTCTGACAAACGGAGATCAGTGGAAACCTGGACGATAGCAAGAATGCCAAAGCCCCTGCCATCTGACCCCATACACCTTCTGCACATGAAGACAGCCTCTGAAATTCTGATACCACCCTGCAGAGAGGGGAGAGAGGAGAAGATTCAGACTCTATATTCAGAGTGATCGAGAAAGATATAACTGAGTTCCCCTGGCATTAACAGTATTTTCTGCCACTAGTTGGAACAGCAGCCCAAAATAGACACTAAGTCTAGTCATTGAGACCTCAAGTCATATGCTTACACCCCTGAATTGTGAAATACATGCTGAAAATGTCATATCCTTGCCCTCAGGAATTCAAAAGCAAGGAAACAAGCTAAAACACCAAGAATTTATTCCACAATTAGGTATTTCACTGTGAATTTTACTCACCGGAAATGGAACCACCCCCATCCTTGAACCACACGTACTTTTTGACCTTTTTAGAAAAACTCTTTGCAGGTTACGGGGAACAAACTATGTGTGAAAAGTGGAGATAGCATGTGTGCAATGATTTCAGTCCATAAATACAACAATATCTTGTATTGTTTTGGAGGTTTACAGAGTCCACGTCATACACATGAATTCACTAAATCATGACAATAGCTCCATGAGGTAGGTATTATTGAATTTACAGGTGAAGTACCTGAGCCTTAGAGGTTAAGTGATATGTCCAAGGAAACACAGCCCATGACAAAACTGGGAGTCAAACTCAGGCCCTCTGATACACATAATTTGTATGTATATCATATACTACAAAAGAGAGACTAACTTAATTTTAGTCAACTCACCAAAAGGAAAAGAAAAATTAGGCCATAAACATATCTCTCCAAATTTTTTTCTTTGATATAGCTTGGAAACCGACTTCTTGACCTATGGACCTGTTCATCTCTAGGTAGATGCTGGTGGTTACTTCATTTTTGTAAAATTAAATTTCAAATGATCACCCCCATTTTTTCAAATTTTTTCCATATTTTCAAAGTACGATCAACACAAAATTTAGCAATGTATATGTCATAGGAAAAAAACTTTCACTAAATTCTATTGCCCTTGGAACTTCCAAGACATGATGCCCACTTCATTCATCCAAAGTTGAATAACTGAATATGCTAACTTTAATCTAATGAACAATAGTATGCAACCTGGTATATGATAGGTATTGTATTCTCAAAATTTCACATATATTTGTAACCAGAAAGCAGATAATTACTGATAAACCTTTTGGATTTACATAATTTTCTTGTTGACAAAACATAAGTAGTCCAAACTTTACAAGTCAGATTTATCGTAGTTGAATTCTGACTATTTCAGAAATAGGTTAACTGAAATTCAGATTCATACACATAAACATTTTAGTACATTTTTAATATTGACAAAGTTACTCTCTGATTAAATGACTAACTTTTAGTTTATGATTCATCTTATATCTTTAATTTCAGAAAAGTAAAATGAGCATTTTTCCTTACAAGTAAAACCTGGCTGTTCATAAAAGAGAATTTTTACGCATTTGATAATACAGTGGTGACATGTTAAGACAGCACAACTCTGTGATTAAATGGAATACATTTGATAACACAATGCAAAAAAAAAGAAATCAACACAAGAAAGAATGATGTATTTGAGAACATTTTTAATAAATAATGTGACAAAATTACTTTTCTGATTATTGGATTTTCAGTATGCAAAATTATGGCTAAAAATAAGAGGCTTCTTACATGAACATAATGAAAACATTAATCACATGGATTGTTCCCTTAGTACTGCACACCTTTTCTATGTAAATTTCAAATTATCTAAATGAACACATTTAGTTTTTGGTGAACACCACCTTTTTTTTTTTTTTTTGTGGTTCAGTTTTGTTTGGCTTTGTTTTCCAGTGGGGTCAGGCCTGATACCTATATCTGAATAAATGTACATTTTTTTTCTTCAATAGCACCAATTATAAAGTCAATGAAATTTATATAATGACAAAAAAAGGATCATAAAAATCTACAGTCAGAGGGCATCATTTGGCAATTCAAAGCAAGTAATGCCTCTATTTGAGCTTATAAGGAAATCTTGTAAGTTTCACCATTGGCCACAACAAACTTAAACCTTTTTTTCTTTAAGTCCGGGAAAAGTAAGAACCATTGCGTACATGGCCCACAATAAAGTATGCACGTTACTTCACCATCTGTCATCATTCAAATATTCCAAATACAAACATAGAGCATTAACAAAACAGGTTAAAAACGCTTCTCAACATTTTCTTTCAATAAGACAAAAAAGGTTAATAGTTACAATGGTTTACAAATAAAGTTTAGTGATTGTGCTTTTAAAACCAAAAAAAAAAAAAAAAAGATTAAAAACAGTGCATTACAAAAACAAAAATCAAACTTCCTTAAGTGGCACTTCTGAAAGTTGAACTGACACTACCAGAAGAAATTTAGGCCAGTTAAGATAGGGATGTCCTTATTCAATTGGTCATTAAAAACATCCATTTGTTTGTAATATGCATTTATAATTGCTTTTTGATTGAAAAATAGAACAAGGTTTTTGCTAGGCTGACTTATGACAATGACTTGACAACCAGATATCCAACTGGCTTACCCCTACTTATCCAAAAGTACATTTCCAATAAGAATATACTTCAATGATTGAAATGAAGACAAAGTAAAGTACCACCAGGGGTTGCAAAGAGTATATATTTACAATGTTTCTACCCCATTCAAATTGTTTGTGGTTGTTCTGCATTTGCTACGTACTTTTTTTTTCTCCCAGCAGAGGGTGGTATGAAAGACTGATTTTAAAATCATGTTAAAATGAAGTTATGTTTTAGTTTGCATTAGCAGTTGGTTATAGAAAGATTATAACTTGAGAGCCCTTGACATGAGGTTGATTAGTCAACTTTGTATCTTTGATCAATATTTTGCTGTAAATTGGCTTGGTATATAAGCAGTGCAATGCCACATCTCAGGGGCAAAATGCAAAAGAACTGTTTTGTTCTCTCCTGCTGGCTGATGACTGAAGCAAGAAGTCAAATACTTCCCTTGCTGGAAGCAAGGTGTAATGATTTGTTCCAACAGTGAGGGGAATAGGGAGGTTCTTTGTAAGGATAGGGATCAAACAACAACAATAAAACCCCAATAAACTTTAAAAAAAATGGTATTCCAGTAAGAGGAATAAAAACGACAATTTGTACACTCTGATTGCACTGAACATTTTATCTGGCGTCATATGTCATCAGACACGAGGCATCTTGAGTGATAACTTTCACATTAGATCTCACAAGCCTCTCTGGTTGTCTTCAGCTTTCAGTTTCCTGTAAGAGATCAGTTCTTGTTAAATTTTAAAATAAATCTTAGAGTATTGTCCTATTTCATATTTATTTATATGCTTTTATTCTTATAATTTGTGTTTCTTCATTCATTAACTAGCTACACTAGAAAGTGCTCATGGCAACATATTAATTTGTCAATTTTAGCTGGTTTTGATAGCAAATCTAATAGTTCTCTAACAAGTACTAAACTGTTTTCCACACGGTGTCTGGGTGTTGGCAGGTGTGGCACAGGGTGAGAGGAGAAGGAAGAGGCCAAGTTCTTTACTCCCCCAGCCTCAACTCAACATTATAGCTCAATTTTTATTGGTTTTAAGTAGTAGGTTGTCTATGATGACTTTTTTCCCCAAAAGGGCTCTTCTAAAGAAAAACAATCAAAAACCTAAAAAATAACTTTTCTAACAGCATTTGCAAAAGGAAAGCCTTTTTTTTTTTTTTTTTCTTGCGGTACGCAGGCCTCTCACTGTTGTGGCCTCTCCCATTGTGGAGCACAGGCTCCGGACGCACAGGCTCAGCAGCCATGGCTCACGGGCCCAGCCGCTCCGCTGCATGTGGGATCTTTCCCGGACCAGGGCACGAACCCGTGTCTCCTGCATCGGCAGGCGGACTCTCAACCACTGCGCCACCAGGGAAGCCCAGGGAAGCCCAGGAAAGCCTTCTTATTCCAAACCTCAAAATCAAAATATTGATATATTGGGCATTATAGAAAATTCAATTTGACATAATTAATTATAATTTTTCATCTTCTATTATAAAAAGTTTTAGTTTAACACTCAACTTAAACAATCTGCTTGAGATTAAATATATTTGTAAGATAAATTTGTCCCCAGCTTGTTTTTTTATTAAATGATGAAAACACAATCTTAAAAACAGGAGATGATTTTATAATATGATGTGATTTACTGCCAACTCTATCTTAAAACACTACCTATAGATTCCAACAAAGGAGTGTATCTTTGACTCAAGAAGACTGGGAAGGTCAGTGTCAAGTATCAGGTTCCCATTTTCAAAAGACTGAAGATGAACGAGTTGGCCAGGTCATCCTGATTAACTCCAGTGATCACTAGGGTGGCAGGTAACGCAGGCAAAACACCCGCACTCACACCTGATAACTCTGTCACTTTATTGGGTTTTTATAACCTACTGTAATATTATGAATCATAATTATCTAGATCAACAGTTCTTCTATCCTAACAACATTTTTGCCATATATATTTCCTATGTGAATAGCTACAGATAAATATGAACGCTAAGACCTAAAAAGAAGCTGTTATTACCATTTAAAACTTTGGAACACATTTCAAAAAAATCATTAAATTCTCAGAATTTCAGTTGCTGGCATCAGTGACAGGGTTTGTGATGAAACAGTAACATTTCTGTAGACTGATGATGTTTTTAACTTTGAGACTGATATAAAAACTAGTCTAATGTTGAGAAACTTGAAAAAAATTATAGATACCTCTAATTCTTCATTATTATCTTCTCTTTCATATCCTCCAAGAACTTGCATTTCTGCAATATTTCTTCGACCTACATTTGCTTGTTCTCTTTGTCTGCTTCCTGATCCTCTTGATGACATTGAGCTTGAAGAACTAGGATCTCTGGGATTATTTGATGTCGGAAAAGTAGGTCTACAGTAAGGTAGAATATCCTCTGTGTAATGAAATATAATAAGTGCGTATGAACACCACTGTACATTTCATTGTATAATGTATCACTTGTGTCTGTAACTCTGAATGCGGAAACATCAGTGTTTCTGAGGAATAAATGAGGACATTTTATAACAGTAATGAACAAGGCAGCAATGTCTTTTGAAAATGAAAATAACAACCTTGCTGTTTTCCTAGTAGTGGTTGGGATTTTTGTTGACTCTACTCATAAGCTCTTGTCTACCTCAAATTCACTTGAGATCAACATCCTTAAAAGAGGGAACCCAAACCTGCAGTCAGATATGGCTTCCAGTTCTATCCTTAACCATGTGATCTCCCATTATTTTAGGCTTTAGTTTCAACTTTTCTAAAAAAGTGATAATAGTATCTACACTCAGAGGAGCTGCTAGTGTTGATGTGAAAACAAGTGAGACATTGTAATATGTCCCTATGTAAATTATGTAGGAATTATAAGGCATTGATAGAAAAAAAGCCCAGTCTTCTCGAATCACCAAAACAGAGCCAAGCCCGGATTCACTTCCTAGATGCCAACTACCATTTCAACATCATATTTTAAATTGTGAAACGCTGATTCTCAAAAGCCTGACATCATTGCTAGCTTTAAAAAACAAGCCACTCCAGGGGACCTCCCTGGTAGCGCAGTGGTTAAGAATCCACCTGCCAATGCAGGGGACACGGGTTCGATCCCTGGTCCGGGAAGATCCCACATGCCGCGGAGCAACTAAGCCTGTGCGCCACAACTACTGAGCCTGTGCTCTAGAGCCCGTGAACCACAACTACTGAGCCTGAGTGCCACAACTACTGAAGCCCACGTGCCTAGAGCCTGTGCTCCGCAGCAAGAGAAGCCACTGCAATGAGAAGCTTGTGCACCACAATGAAGACTAGCCCCTGCTCGCCGCAACTAGAGGGAAAGCCTGCATGCAGCAACAAGACCCAATGCAGCCAATAAATAAATAAACAAACAAACAAGCCACTCCAGTTAAGTACTGTCTCCTGAATTTCTATCTCCATACTGCTTTAAATTTGGGGTTGCATCTATTGATGCATCTTCCGACTGCTCGCTTCTCTCCAAAGCCTATCCATTCTACCCTTTGGACACCAAACACATAAAAAAAAAGCAAAACAAAACCTCTTCCTCATGCCCTTTTGTTTTCCTCCTCTAAAAGCTTCCTCTACGGCCCACATTACCTGAATGAAATCTGATTTCCCCTAAAGTTTCCACTGCAGTTCCCTGCAGTAGAAGGAGGAAGGTTTGCCTTTAGCTCCCTAACACCACCTCTAAATCACTGCTCCTCCACAAAAACATCCTCCTCCTGTGAGGGCCAAGCAGTCGAGTTATGTAGCCTGTGTAGTCCACCCTGATGATACCTTTTTCCTGTTCTATTCATCACAACTTTAGTTCCTGACGCAGACTTCTGACTCTCTGGGGTTTCACAGTCCATGTGGACCACTACACCTGCACCCTAGCTTCACGGAACTTGGTCCTCTGTGACCTTCGTCTTCAGTCCCTGTTTCATCCACCTTCTTCTACTGAATTTAGTTTTTGACAAACTACATTATGACAAAATATCTCATTTGCTAAAAGCTTTCCCCTAAGTCTGTGCTCTACATAAATCAATACTTTATCTACTGATTGCTTAACAAAGCTTCTTGAAAAGCAACCTGGACTCAATATTGGTCGTCACAACTCCCATTCACTTTGTATCCCACTGAAATCTACTTATGCCCACATTACTACAAGGAAACTGAGAAAATTCACTGTTGACTTTGATAATGCTAATCATGTTTCAGCCCTTACGTCTCTGGACTTCTCATTGCCCTTCATCTGAAAACCACTATCAATTTAAACATGACTACTCTCTTAGCTCCTATAACCCTCCTTCCTTCCTGGCCAATCTTCTGTGGGTTCTTCTTATGCAGATGCCCTTATGTTGATGCCCTTCCTGCAGGTTTCTGCTTTTGGTCCAGCGTGCGCACGTGCACGTGTGTGTGTGTGTACAGAAAAACCTTTTTCTCCACTTACCCTGGGTGATTTCATCCATTCTCTCATATTGTAAACTTTTCTAGAATACAGCTGCCATGAGGGCAGATATTTTTCTCTGCTTTGTGTACTGATACACTCTCAGTTTGACATAGAATAGGCCATCAGTAAGTATGCTGATTGAATGAATGAGTGGCTTAACTTTTAACTCATCATGATGAGTTATTAATTTATATTTCCTGAACTCTGCCTGGTTGAACACTTCCCTCTTGAGAGTCCCTCACACTCCACATGTTGAACATTGACTTCATCATGTCCACCTCTCTGAGATTTCTTCCCTCTCTGTATTCCCTAATGTAGTCAATGACATCACTCATCATTAAGATATCTAGGACAGAAAACTGGAATTATTTCAGGATCTTCCCTCCCTTCCAACAAACCTTCCCATAACCCTTAAAATGTATCTTTTCCACACATTCAACTATATAACATGTAAGGATGATTTTAACTCTAAGAAGTTTCCTGAATTTTCCCACTCACTCATCCCTGCTCCCACAGCTTGGTTTATATTCTCTACATCTCTTCTGGGGGTTGAAAATATCTTCTAACAGGTCTCTGCTTCTTAAGTTATTTCCCTCTAAACTGGCTTACTCAGGCACCTTCCTTTTATAGTAACTACAGGCTCTCTCTGATTTAAGCTTACGTTTACTGCAAGAGCTTCATTTTTACCACTTTACCATGT
Organism: Lagenorhynchus albirostris; assembly: GCF_949774975.1. Classification (NCBI taxonomy): domain Eukaryota; kingdom Metazoa; phylum Chordata; class Mammalia; order Artiodactyla; family Delphinidae; genus Lagenorhynchus; species Lagenorhynchus albirostris. The sequence goes on along the minus strand of NC_083099.1, from coordinate 113,701,126 downwards.
TTAATGTCTAGTAATACTGAATTTCTTACAGCCTCTTCAATGTACCTCAACCTTTCATGCTGACTTTCTCTTCCAGAACAATCTATCCACTCTTCTTACTTAAGCTAAATTCCACCCATCCTGGACACTCAGCTTATGGGTCATTTCCACCAGGAAAGATCTAGAAGTCTTTCTTTATATTCCATCTCCCACAAGACTGGGCTAATTTTCTCTTCTCTGGACTCTCAAGTATCAGAGCATCATAAACATTAACTGGGCATATAGCCTGAGAAAACCATAATTCAAAAAGAGTCATGTACCACAATGTTCATTGCAGCTCTATTTACAATAGCCAGGACATGGAAGCACCTAAGTGTCCATAGACAGATGACTGAATAAAGAAGACCTGGCAAATATATACAATGGAATATTACTCAGCCATAAAAAGAAATGAAATTGAGTTATTTGTAGTGAGGTGGATGGACCTAGAGACTGTCATACAGAGTGAAGTAAGTCAGAAAGAGAAAAACAAACACTGTATGCTAACACATATATATGGAATCTAAAAAAAAAAAAGTGGTTTTGAAGAACGTAGGGGCAGGACAGGAATAAAGACGCAGATGCAGAGAATGGACTTGAGGACACGGGGAGGGGGAAGGGTAAGCTGGGATGAAGTGAGAGAGTGGCATGCCCATATATGCACTACCAAACGTAAAATAGATAGCTAGTGGGAAGCAGCCGCATAACACAGGGAGATCAGCTCAGTGCTCCGTGTCCACCTAGAAGGGTGGGATAGGGAGGGTGGGAGGGAGACGCAAGAGGGAGGAGGTATTGGGATATATGTATACGTATAGCTGATTCACTTTGTTATACAGCAGAAGCTAACACAACATTGTAAAGCAATTATACTCCAATAAGGATGTTAAAAAAAATATATGAGTGTACCTGTGAATCTATAGATACCTGTCTCCCTCTCTGACTATAAGCTCCTTGAGGTCAAGGTTCATGTTTCCGCAAAAATCTCAGAACTAGTACAATGCTTAATAACACAGTAGATGTTTGATATGTGTAGAAATAAATTGAACTAACTGAGGTAAATGTCAGCAAAAATATCAGACCCTGAAGTCTAGAAGACCACTCTCCTTAATTAAAAATAACCATTTGTTACACATGTAAATCAGGGAGCCTCTTTTATTATAAATAATGTAAATTGAATTATGAAGGTTAAAATTATAGCAATGTACAGAATTGATAATTAAAAGACACATAATTTCATCTCTTTGTTCTAATTATGCATACACCAAGATCTTTCCGAGTTGTAAAATTTTCTCCTGAAGAATTGAGCTTACTTTGGAGGAAGGTTGCCTGTGAGCAGCAAATTGGTCTGCACTTTCAGCCAGACATAAATTTCATAATTTATGAATCACTACTTGGAGTATAATCACACAAAGTTAAAAGTTCAGATCACCTTTGGCTTAACTGACAAAAACAAGCAAAGTTTTTCAAACTTCAGATTGTGGTGATGTCACCAAGTACTCTGCGGTCACATAGGAATGCACAGTGTTACCATCATTTCACGGCTGAGTCCATGCCTGGATGAGGGATTCAGGCTTCTGTCACAGAACAAAGTGAAACTGTCTTCCATATTGAAAGGAAGTTGCTAATGACCAGATGCCCGTAGTAAATAGAACAATAGATTGATGTCTAATCTTACCAAAGTACAGCTTTGAAAATACAGTTGTAGTTAAAGTGCACTTACAGCCTTCTAAGATTCATTTCCCCATCATTCTTTCCTGATTCCTTCATCAATCACCTTCCTTTTCTTGTATCTCTTCTGCCTAAATAGTTTCTTCTCCTTATTCTATAATAATGTTCAAATACACTATCCTAAAACATTTTCACAGATTCTGCCTTCCTGTCAAACCCTACCTCGACCTCTCTTCTCCTTCCCAACCTTCTGCGAAGAGCCCATACTCATCACCCATTTCCACAACTTCCATTCACTTTCCAGCCCCCTACAGGCAGGATTCTATTCTGACTACTCCACTAAAAACAGTTCTTTTAAATACAACCCACAAAAAACATTTTGTAAAATCTGTGTGTCCTCCACCCATTCTCTCACCCTCACCCCCATTCACACCCACCTTTCACTTCTGTGGCATTTTATAGTCCTTCCTATCTTAAAATTTCTATCTCCATTCTTTCTAGGATACTATTATTTCTAGCTTGGATAGCTTGATTATTTTATATCACTGGGTAGATCCACCTCAGTTTCTATATAGAATGTCCCTCTGCCGAACATGTAAGTATGTATGTATGTATGTATTTTTATTGAAGTGTAGTTGATTTATAACATTATATTCGTTTCAGGTGCACAACGGAGTGATTCAATATTTTTATACATTAGGCTCTATTTAAAGTAATGGCTATATTCTCTGTGCTGTACAATATATTCTTGTAGCTTATTTATTTTATACATAGTAGTCTGTACCTCTTTATTCCCCATTCCTATCCTGCCCCTCCCTCTTTCCCTCTCCCCATGGGTAACCTTTAAATACAATCATCTCTGACTGTGGTGTGTTGGAGAGAGCTCACTTGTTCTCATAAGAGCTCACTGTACTCGTCTCCTCCCAACTCCACATACACTGATTTCATATTAGTAGCTTGAAACTAGCCATTTTGGGAGTAATTGCACAACAGAAGTAAGCAAATGGCTACAAATTGGAGGTTTGTTTTGTTTTCTTTCCAGAGAACTGATTGTTAAACATTATCTACCATATCACTCACTGCAAGATAATTTAGCTTTTGTAATTCAAACAATTTTGCTGGTTCTAAAATCCACTCTCTACCTACAACCTTACTCCTGATCTTTAAACTTAGTTCTCTAAGTTCTTATTGATTTTCTTCATATCTGTGTTCTTGTCAGTACCTTAATCCATTCATAACTGAAGTTATTTTCCACAAGACTTTTATCCGTTTCCCCATTCTTCTTTACATTGGTTAATACAATTATGTTCCACTAGTCATAGAGAGCCATCTAGTTAACATCTGAGTAACTTTTCTTTTACTCCATTAGTTCATTTTACTTTTTTACATTCAATTAGTCACCAAGTCCTATAAGGTCTACCTCTGAAATGCCTATGTAGTTTGTTTCTCCTTTTAATTTGCATAACTGTTTTAATTCAGTGCTTTCATATTTTATACCTAGATTATTTTGCAATGTTCTGATACTTTCAGCTACCCAATTCCCGACTCTTCCTTCACTGTAGAGTGCTGTCAGTTATTTTTTTAAAACACAAATCTGATTATGTAATTTCTTGATCAGATTTTTGGCTGGCTCATCACTGCCCATATCATAAATCCCAGACTCTTCAGAATAGTATTCCCTGCCTTCCCAGTCAGGCTAAACCACCTTTCTAGTTGTATCTTTTACCATTTGTCCCTGGCCCCAAGTATCTAATTCTCCAGCCAAACTGTAAATAAGTATTCACCAAACATTCATTTTCCCACTTTCATATTTTTTCACCACTTATTTCCTTTGCCAGATATCCCCTTCTCCCTGTTTAACTTGTGGAAATCATGCTTTCCTTTAAAATTCAACTCAGTTGGCACCTCTCCAAGGAAGACTTGCATATGTCATGTATTAGAATTAACTGTATTCAAATTATCTGGGAGCATGCCTGTCTCCTCCAACAGAGAGCAAATTTCTAAATCTCACACTTTGCACAGGATCCTAAAGAACCTAGCAGAGTACCACGCAAACACGTTCAATCTATATTTATTGGCTGCTTGACTAAATCAGTACCTTGGATGAGATGAGTCTTTGCTGGTGGAAGGTCTCGTTTTGCTGCCTTGTTTCCTCGTCCTTTCCCATCATTTTGCTGTTCCTGTGCTTCTCTGGGGTCACCTGGATTTGGTCGCATTTCAGCAACTTGTCTTCCATCCAATACTTCTCTCCCCTTGTAACTGCCTCCTTTTCTCTCTGATGATCTGTCTGTTCTCGTTTCTATGGAAGGGAGTTTTGGCACCATTACAGGTCGTACCTCCAGCTGTGCCTTGGATTGGGCAGTGGGTGACTTTATAGCAGGAGGTGGCACAGGAGGAGGTGGAAGATCTAAAAAGAAATATTTAATATACTGTAAAAGTTTGCCACTTATAAAGTTGTCAACATTAGCATTGCCATTAGAGTCACATTCAACTGTGAGATAATATATCTTAAATGAACTGGAACAACTGAAGGCAACCAAGGAATAAGATGACCAACAATTTTAATGTACTCTCATTTTTATCTAGCACAGGAATATTGAATCATAGAGCTGGGACTTAGAGGTTATCTGGTCTTGGGATGGCTACCATGGTGGTAGTTATGTATGCCATAACTTTCTCTACTGCAACCACGGCAGATTTTCCCAATTGATTTCAGCGTGATGTTGCTGATTCCAGATGGATACCCTTACGCTTGAGGCAATCACTTCAAATTGACTGAGGCTGGCACTTGAGTTGAGACCTATTTGCCATCCCTAATCCACCCTGAATCCTTTCTCATTTTGTAGATAGGGAAACTCAAACACATAGATCTTAAGTTATTTTCCAAGCTTAAAGGTAATTATGATCAGAATCAGGACTAACGCCCCCAAATTCTTAATTTTTGGTTCACTGTTGTTTATACTACTATTTCATTCTATCGCATGTTCACAATCTACCATTCACTGATGGGATCTCTCCACTTTGTATATGCACCCACAGATTTTAAACAAGATGATCACTAGTATAAATCTAATTTAATCTATATCTATAATTATATATTAATATATTACACATAATTGGATATTATATATAATTCAACTTCTATTATAGACATACTTAAAGATAAAAGTAGGCGTAAAATTTGATTTCTAGAAAATTCATTTCCTTTAAGTGGTGTTATTTTTTAAAAATGACTCCTATGTACATACTCCAGGGAAAAGAAGTAAATAACCTAGTAATAGCTGGAAAGTTAATAGAAGAATATGAATAGCTTCTAGTTTTAGGCTGTTCCGGTGTAGTCTGGAGGATGGATTAAAAGGAAAGTCTTGAATCCAGGAGGCCAAGAAGTTATTTTAATAGCTCAGTAACTAATGATAGGAGATAGAATTGTATTGTTGCCTGTTCAGATGGAGAGTAGATATGTTTGAGAAAGTAAAAGGAAGAAAAATCAGTATTATTTAATGATCAATTGAATATAGTAGGGGAAGACTATCCATTAGATTACTTTTAGGATTTTTGCCATAGTTGACTAGAGGAATGAGAGAAACATCTCTGAAGATGAGGAATATAGGGGTGAGGAAGAGATGGTTTGCAAGGGAAGAACGTGAGTTCCATTCTAGAAAAGTAAATAGGAGGAGCTTTTGAAGTATCCAGATAGAGATGTCCAGCAGGTTGTTGTACATAAAATCTGAATTTCAAGGGAGGTCAAAACCAGAGACACAGAGGTTTGCGAATTATCAGCGTAGTTTTTTTCATCATGACTTTAGAAATGGTAATGTTTCCATATTTGCAGAGAAATGTCTGTGTGATAGAATAAGTCAACTAAAACATGTACAGAACATGTATTAAATGCTTAGTTATTACAAACTTAACATTAAGATTTTCCACAAAAAATATACACTCACATGGTAAAAATTCAAAAGTACATAAAGACTAGGAAATACAATCCTTTATACCTCCCTACCTTCATTTCCAATCCTCAGTATTGGTGCAGAGGTAATCAGTTTGAATAGGTTTTTATAGATCATTCCAGAAATTATTTATGCATCTAAAGCAGGGCTGCCAAGTTGCAAAACTCCAGGGAACACCATTCACATTAGGAACTATGTAAAATGGCCACATCTGGGATTGCGTAGAGTGGCTGTCTGCCTATCAGAATGTGACAGTCTTTCTTTCTTAGTAACATAAAAGGGATTGCACTTTTTTCACCTGTGTAGTTGTATACATTTTCATATGTGTACATATAATTACCTCTTTTTATGAAAAGTTTGTATAATGTTCTGTTTTATGAATATATCATTATTCATATCAATCCCTACAGAGGAATATTTAGGTTATTTCCAGATATTTTACTATTATTAGCAATGGTCCACTGACTATCATTTACATATAACAGCATAATAAACTCTTGAATATTAAAATTGTGCCTTGAAAGTTCTTAATATAATAGCAAATTAAGGGTTCTAGGAAGCATCAGTTTTAATCTAGTATTTCTCATTCTTGTATTTTTTAAAAAAATAATTAATCCTTTTCTTTTGTTCCTTAAGTAGATACGAATTTTTAAAAACTAATTTTCTTTTGACCTTATGTGCTATATAACTAAGGCATTAGAATTTGTTGTATTGGTTTTTGAAAGCAGAAAGCTTGAGGTACCATCTTACTACCAGCTGTTTTACTTAGGACTCCATTATTAAAAGTGGTCAGACTGTAACTTGCATTTTGTTGTTGTTGTTGTTAGTTCTCACAGCTCACCACGTTCTCCTTTTCATGTAAACGGCCTCAATACTTTTTATCTAAAATGGGGGCCATGGGCTTCCCTGGTGGCACAGTGGTTGAGAGTCTGCCTGCCGATGCAGGGGACACGGGTTCGTGCCCCGGTCCGGGAAGATCCCAGGTGCCACGGAGCGGCTGGGCCCGTGAGCCATGGCCGCTGAGCCTGCGCGTCCAGAGCCTGTGCCCCGCAATGGGAGAGGCCGCAGCAGTCAGAGGGCCGCGTACCACAAAAAAATTTTTTAAATAATAATAAAAATAAAATGGGGGCCAAAGTACAGTCCATAGCATTAATTTTCCCAAGAATCTGGGAAAATCAAAAGATTTTTTTGTCTTACAACATAAATTGCTGTTGTCACTAGTGTTGATTTTCCTCCTTTACGACTTTAACAATTTGTTTTAAAACAACACTTAAAAAAAAGTACTTGGGCTTCCCTGGTGGCGCAGTGGTTGGGAGTCCGCCTGCCGATGCAGGGGACACGGGTTCGTGCCCCGGTCTGGGAGGATCCCGCATGCCGCGGACCGGCTGGGCCCGCGAGCCATGGGTGCTGGGCCTGCGCGTCTGGAGCCTGTGCTCCGCAGAGGGAGAGGCCACAACAGTGAGAGGCCCACGTAACGCAAAAAAAAAAAAAAAAAAAAAGTACTATCATGATATTCTCCCTCATCTGCTGCTTGTTTATTGAAAACAACCAAAGAGTTAGAAGACAGATTGTAGTGAGTGGCTTAAAGCCAAGAGGCCCAAGGCTGAGCTGTTCTAAGTTCAGACTTAGCCTGGGACTGACAATGCGAGGAGAAAAGCCTAATTCAGAACATACCTGGAAGCAGAGCGAATGAGTGACTGCAGGCTCATTTCTGCACTATCTGCTTGCTACAAACTCAAACTGATTGCAAACACAGCTTATCAGGAAGCTGATGACTGCCACTATCATCAAATCATAAAATGTCTGGGCTTATTGGATCGCAAAGCTGATGACTATCACTATCATAAGATCATACAAAGCCTTGGGAATCTATAACTCTCGAGACAAAATCTATTACTGGATGCTCTATATAGGTATATAGATACACCTGTATCTATAATACAGGTAGAAAAAGAGAAGAGAATCCAATGATATTTCTAAGAGTTCTAACTTCCTGCATATAATTGCCACTGTATATAAGTGACAGAGGGGAATGCTGGTGGGCATAATTTCTTAATATAAACAGATTACCAAATAAATTCTTTTTTAGGTATTGTAAAATCCCTGAGTCAAATCAGGGATTATCATAGTATAAACAATTCTATATTTCATAAAGTGATAAATAGTACTTTCATCCAGTTCATACCCCTAATAGCTAAAATTGGGTTTAACAAATGGGATTATGGAACTCATATATATGTATAGACTCTTTCTTTATACAATCATATAAACACCATTCTTTATACAAGACTGTCTAAATACCAATATAATGCATGTAAAGTAATACGTAAGAACATACACATGGAGACAATTCTGCCGGCGTTAACTCACTATGGAGATCCAGCACTCTATTTACTTAACTACTTAAATTCCCAGACCTTGTAATTAATGATATATCAAGTCAAAACAGCATCATTCCAAAGAGGGTGGTGAATTTATAATTTATGAAAAGTAGGGCTGGAGAAATAATGTAGATTTGGTTTTTAAATCAAGTATGTAAATGCTTCAGAAGGGGTTGAAAAGCGGTGGAAAGAATCAATTAGAAGATCCTAGAAATGCACTTATGCTTGGCTTTAACTCGATAAAAGTCTGACTGATAAATATTCATATATTTTAATCCTACCCTTCATCTGGGTTCAACTTGGAAGCGGCAAATATGAAATAAATAAAGAGTTGGATTCTGCCTGTCAGTGTGTCAATAGCATGCAGCCTTCTGCTTTGCAATGAGTACTCCGAGTGTTTGTGAGACCCAGCATTTACCTGCAAACAAGGTATGGCACAGTGCCATGGAAGAGGGGCTTGTGGGCTGTTATGGGCTGAATTGTGTCCCCTCCGAAATTCACATGTTGAAGTCCTCATCCCCAGTGCCTCAGAATGTGACTTGTATTTGATGACAGGGTCTTTAAAGAGGTAACTAAATTAAAATGAGGTCCTTAGGTTAGGCCCTAATCTAACCTGACTGGTGTCCTTGTAAGAAGAGGGCACATACATTCACTGAGGGAAGACCAAGTGAAGACACAGGGAGAAGGTGGTCATCTACAAGCCAAGAAGAGAGGCTTCAGAAGAAACCAACCCTGCCTACACTGTGATCTTGGACTTTTAGCCACCAGAACTGTGAGGAAATAAATTTCTGTTGTTTAAGTCACCTAGTTTCTGGTACTTTCTTAGGACAGCCCTAGAAAACTAATCAGAGCTGACTGACAAGGATCATCACAAATTACTCTTTATCATTTGAGACCCAGCCACTCTTTATCTCTCCTTATAGAATTTACAAAAATTCTGCAAAGGAAACTGATAATTTGAACAAAATTGACAAAGTAAAGATGCTGCACACTCGACTGACATACCATAGGCTGAAAATAGCTCACGTAAGAAGTCTATTGACAATAATCAAACTCATCCATCACAGTTGATGTATTTTAATCATAAAAAGCAAAAACGAAAGAACCCTCCAGGTCTTACTAATATATTTAATTCTCATTTTCACAATTCGCAGCTCTTTAAATTCTTTCTTTCCCTTCCCTCTCTCTCTTTCTTTAATAACTGTACAAATTGTATCTGCAATTGAGTTTCTTCATGAATGAACTGTAAATATTTTTTTCAAAAAATGAGAAAGTGATTTCTGATAAAATGATGTTTGTTTCCATGCTATAATCAGTACTATCAAGAGTATGTGCATTTCTTTTATTGGGTGCATTAAGAAGTATCTGCATTTAAATGATTTTGGTTCATCAATATGCATTATGGAAATGTATAAAATAACACATAGCTTTGTTATTTTTTTCGTTACCAAATCAGAAAGCATCCAGAATTATATTCAAGACTTGTTAGTACAGTAAACATAACTAAAAGACAGTTGGTTATCAAAATGCTAAAAGGAAGGTAAAGCTAGTATTTAAAAAACAGCTTTAGTTGTATCTCAATTTTGTCTATTTCTGTGACTTAGAGAAAATAATTACTGGCTTCTACATTGTGGTATATATTATGACTACTCTGCATAATCACTTGTGAAATGAACATTTAGAAATTTAAATAATATTTCTTATTAACTTTTTCGCTTTCAAATATTTTAACATATTTCTTTGGTATTTCTGAAATTAACTTAAAAAATAACTTGGTTGCTTCATCATTCAATTTAATAGCTGTTATTCAGGGATTAGTTACAATTTATATTTAATTATTAAACACACTGAAATAAGTACTACAGAACGTGGGGCAATAAATATAGATCACAATTTTCAAGCACAGTGTAATTTGTAACTGCAACACTATGCCCTTTAACTGGCATGTTTACATTATTTAAAGCATTTTTTTTATTGGAGTATAATTGCTTCACAATACCGTGTTAGTTTTAAAGCATTTTAAAAAGCATCACTCAATGCCAGAAGCCCCTTGAAACAAGTATAAATAAGAGGTAGAAAGAGCTACACAAACCTTTAGGCTAGGTTTTTTCCCTGATGTATTCAACCTAGATGTATTTACATCAAGGTTTGATGTTTGACCAGTTTTCTCTTAGGAGCACTCTCTTCTAGATAATAAAAACTGATAGAAGAGCTATAAAACTTGTAAGATGCCATTATAGGGATCCCATAAATGTAAAACTGCCAATAGAGTTTGGGGATTTACACCTAGTGTTTGTCCCTTCACAGAGGGAAACATGCACAAAGCCACTATAATAACCCTTCAAAACCGGATGATATTCTGACAGCTCAGTTTCGCTGACAAGAGTCCTGGGCAGGATCCAGGAGGCCCAGGTGCGCTGTGTCATGCCAGTATTTAATGTAGTCTAATATCAGATAGATGCTAGTGAGAGAAAATACTCCGAATAAAGTATAGATAATAGCATGGACAGCCACTCATTGCAAAATTACTTGTGCTCATCATGCTGTGAGCTTTGTATTAAATTTTTTCTGTCAAATGGCAGGAATCAGAGAAGTGCCTCAGAAAACCTTCCTTGTAACCTTGGATAAGGATCTATAACATTGGTCTTTCATATGGTAATGGAAAATGATGCCCTTTGCGAAACATTGCTGACTGGTAATGAAGGTTCTATCAGGTTGGGGAACAGCGCCTGTGACAATCTTCTCCCCCCAACCCTTTAGCAGATTCAGCAAACTTGACAAGATGGGTGAGTCTGAGAGAATTTATCTTATGTGAATTTCCAACAAAGCCCTTGGGGTTGTTTTATAAAACGAGAAGGTGGCAGTTTAATAAATGCCGGGCCACCTGAGGCACTTTCATTAAAGGCTTTCTCTAGACAACATCACAATGTTTGCGGTATTCTCCTGTGCTCCCTGGAGAATACAAGCCTTACTTCTTCAGTGAGAATGGATACTGTATGTGAAGGCATGAAGGAAGATGATTCGATTTGCATTTTGGGGCACAGACTAACTGTTCATATCATCACTATAGTTAGAATTTATGTTCAAATGAGCTTATTGTCTTCTATTTGAATGCAAAATTCACCAGGAAAAAAAGTGAGGACATTTCGGAAGAGTTATCAGTGAATGTGGTGAAGGTTAACCCTATGCCATGACTTCAACTACAATAATGTCTATTTGTTTAAGACTATATAATAACCTTTTAAGAATATTAAAAGTATTATACATTGTTTTACTTTCTGAAATAACCTACTTACTAGAAAACTTCAGGGACTTGAGATGCCTGACAAGATATGGAAGTCAATCATTCCTATAAGTAATATGAGGCTTACTGTTTAATGAATTTTTAATGTAATTTCTAATGTCAGTGGATGCATTTTCAAGTCCTGGAGAGCCAGGGTAAAGAGGAGAGATTCATAGATGTTTCCATCCGTTTCAATGGACTTACCATCTGTGTAGGCTTCTCTGCGCAGATGTCCTGGCTGGTGTTTTTGTTTCTTGGCTGGTCTGGCCTTCTGTACTACCGCAGCACTCATGTTGCTGTCTGTGGAAACAGGACTGGTGGGTCTAGGACACTGGGATGCATGAAAATGTCGGCGGCCTGAGGAAAAATATCAGAGCCAAACTCACCAATAAAGTTTAATTTAACACTAATAATCAAAATAAAACACTAAAACTATAAACATCCCTAATTTAAAAAAAAAGCTTAAATAAACTATTCTAGTAAACAATAGGATTCTTCTTATTCTGCTTGAGAATACCCTAAAATACCCTACTGGAAAAAATACCCTAAAAGCATTTTCAGGCTCTTTTTTTTTAACCATGATACCTTTATTCTGATACCTATTTATTAAAGAAAAACATTTTGACTGTTGCATCTACCTTCACTAAAGTGTTATGATTAAACAAAAATGTTAATTAAATTTTTACATAATATATCCAATGTCTGTTGCTTTCTCAAAAGGAATAGCCGGGGCCCTTAAGAAATTCATATTCTAAGAATGAACAGTACAAAATACATCCCTTATTTTAATTAAATATGTTTGTGCTATTCTTTGAAGACAGATTCCTAGTATCTTAATACATTCTCAGATATTTTCTCTTAAGGTGGCCTGGAATTAAGCTAGCTCACGTATTCAGACCTGCCAAAAATTACTCACACCCCTTTTCTCTCACAAGATATTTATTTGCTGGTTATGGATATTTAAAGTGACCCCCTCCAGAGACTTTTATATTTTTTGGTGATGGTATAGGTAGTTGTTTTCGGTTATTTGATTTTAGAGGGACAATATTCACAGGTGATAAATGACTCTGCTAATCAGACATGGTGCACTGTGGTGCTCTCCAATTCTCTGGCTTTTTCTTACAGAGACATATTACAACAGCACAAAATATTTAATCCATAATGGCAGTGGAGATCTATTGGCCCTACACTTGACCTTTGTTATTTTGGTTCCTTGAAATTCCAGAGATTCAAATCCAGAACTTTCTGTTGTACTACAAGAAACCTCAGAGAGACCTAGACAATATGTGTTTTGGCTATAAACAGAAGAAGCCACATCTAGTAAAATCAACACATTTAAATGTGCTAACGGAAGCATATTAAGTAAAAGACATTAATGCAGCCAAGTGAGAAGCAATGTGATTGGATTATTCATTCATATTAACTTCAAGTCATATGATAAGCAGCACCCTTTCCTGAAAAGAACACTTTAATAAGCAGAGTCCAATGCCTGTTTAGTTCATTATAATTATGAACCGAATGAAAACCAGAAGAGCCACTAAATTACAGTACAATAAAATATTAAACCAAACTCTTTTTAGCTATGATGGAGACTATTACAATTAAAGTTACATATCCATGAAAAGAGAATTAGGGCTGAGACTGAACCCATTACTCATTCTATTGTATAAGGCCATCTACTGCTCATAGACCCTAAGGCATAAGGTCGTTCGCAGATGCATTTTCGACATTATTTCTATGTCTTGTTGATTTAATGAACTGAAACACACGCTTAATGCAATCTGAAAGCAGTAGTTTGAGATGCTTAATTTCACTTATTTATTTATTTTTTTACAGAAGATTAAAAAATAAGGAGAAACAAAAGCTATATATAAAGTTAAATGTTATTTATTTATTAGGAACGATAGATACGTTTGCATACTTATTTTATTATACCCAGAAGCAACTAGGAGAGAAAAAGGAAATTTGGTTGAATATCATAAAGTATAGGGCTGGCTGAAATAAGTATGCATTCTATGATAATAGTTTGAGAGATATTAGACATTCTTTTTTCCTGCAACACATTCTTGATAAATAATATATAGGAAAAGAAAACTTTATGATGTGAGTTAAATTTTCTCTGAATATATTCTACACTGATAAGAAATAATGACCAATCCAATATCTGAAGAGAACATGGAAAACTACCAATGTGATAGTTATTAAACTAAGAAAAATAGAACAAAATAGCAATTATTGATTTGTTGTGATAGTCTTTCTCAGAAATAGCTCTCTTTTTGACCACATTATTTTTATTCTATTCATATTTTCTTGGTTACCAGAAATATATATACACTCAACATGTATATGAATGTATATATGTACATATTCCATTATACAGAAATGAAAATCATGTGATAAATGTATGATTTAAATTAAAATTTTTTTCTTTCTCATATTATTTACTTTCTAAACAGAGTTGGGAGTGGGAGATAAGTAAGAATGGGTTAAAACATAAGAATGAATATACAGTAATTAAAAACAGGCTACTGGCAATGAAAAGGGAAAATAGATGGAAAAAATACATAAGCGTTTGGATTAACTTGCTCTCCAAATTATTAGATTAACAATGTATACTTTAAGTATCGAACATACTTATGCTTGAAAATGTGTGTATAGTACAAACATCTTTATATCTTCTCAATTAAATGAGTGTTCTAATTGAGAGGGCATGAAGAGAATAGGGGTTAAAGAGAAACAGCCCAGTTTCCAATGGTTGAGTGTCCCCTCCGGACATTTATCTATTTCTCCTAGACACTTTCTAATTAAATGGGATGAGAGAACTACCTCAATGAATTTTATTTTGGTGACTTTTTACATCTTAAAAAAAACCATATAACACAAACCTCATTTAACTGACCATATACATTCCAAAAGAAATTGTACATATATTTGCTAAGACTATCTTAAAAATGAAGACTTTTCAGGTAGCTTCACTCACATTACATAGGATTTATTAAATAAAAATAAAATAGAAGATTTAAAAAGCCTGTTATGAAAAAGGGTATAAGCAAGCTACATCATCATCTTGGACCTTGGTTTCCTTAGGCAGCCAAAAAAAAAAAAAGAGTAATAATAGTTGCATTTCATATAGGACATAAGATTATGGATCTCCATAATCAGCAACATACGATTATGGATCTCCAATCAGCAACTGACAAATGCACATCGAATTTTCTTTCCCAGCTTGGAGAAAAGCGGACGACTTACCAGCAGCATCCTGCATTTGGCGCCGTGCCACTTTCAGACCAGCGTACTCTGCTGCTGCTGCCACTGCCTGGGCAAAATCGGCATCGGTGAAAAAGGAGCCATCAGAAGAACTAACACTGGAGCGTCCGCTGGAAATGTTGTCCTCCTCTGAGGCTGAGCCCCAGCCATTGATCATGGACCCAGTGACAGAGCTCTCCAGGTCCCCAACACTGGAGGCAGGGGTCTGCTCAAGCCCGCGTAACAAAAGCCTTCTGGTCTGCATCTTGGCTACTTCCATGTCGGCTTCGTCTTCTTCCTCTTCTGGCGCATCTGTATCCATATCTGAGACAAGAGGTCCTGAAATGTAGCCATAAGTATGGGGTGGGGAAATCGGCCGTGGAGGTGGAGGAGGGCTCACCGGCTGCCGTCTGCAGGAAAATGAATAAACAGGTATGGCTTAGCTCATTACTTAGGACACAAAAGCATAAATTAACCAAGAAATTCACAAGTCTTTGCTTCCGTGGAGATAATTTGTTCAGGAAAAACAATGGTAAATCAGAGCATGTGTATGTTTTATTCTGAGTTGTAAGAAATTTACCTCAAAACCAGAGGTACTTTTTAAAAAATTTTTTTGCAGTACGCAGGCCTCTCACTGTTGTGGCCTCTCCCGTTGCGGAGCACAGGCTCCAGACGCGCAGGCTCAGCGGCCATGGCTCACGGGCCCAGCCGCTCCACGACATGTGGGATCTTCCCGGGCCGGGGCACGAACCCGTGTCCCCTGCATCGGCAGGCGGACTTTCAACCACTGTGCCACCAGGGAAGCCCCAGAGGTACTTTGAAGTATGGTGGGCTACCTTTTGATTCAAGCTTAATAGAAATATACTCATCTATCTATAAGTCTCCTTACGTTTTATCTTTTGGATTACGTTCAGTTAAAACAGGGGTAAGTAATACCTATTTCAAAATCGACATCTATGTATTTGTCCTAAAGTGTATGGAATATTACTGACAGCTTATTATGACCAAAGACAGCAGACATCAGTCCTGAAACAGGCTGCTCCATAAACATATAAACATGTTCCTTTCCCTTTCCTTCATTGCCACTCCCACCATTGTAAGCAAATGGACTCATTCATTTTGACTATAGAGAGCAGAATTTTATAGGATTAAAAAATTATGCACTGAGCATATGACACAATTTCCTTTAGATTTTAGTCTATTAAAAAGGTCTAAGAGCCAAGAGCAGTTTTTCTCCAAATTACTTACTTATAAAGATTATTAGCTATTTGCAAGTATATTGCTTTTACCATTATTCCACCTGTTTAACAAAATGCTTACAGGTATTTTTCTTGATGCTCTGGAAGTTAAGTTCCAAAGTTCAGGACAAAATAAAGCAGTACCCTACAATTTAAGTTCACAGTTACCAATAATTGGTTTCAACCATCTCTCCACAGATCTGGGGAACATCAGTGAAAAGCAGTCCTCCTACCCTCCAACACCATCACACACAGTGAATATAAGATGACTGAGAAGGTAGAGAGCTTTCGGACATTAGTGGAAAGCAAGGTTTGTGGAAATAAGCTATTCCCAAGGCTGGAGAATGCCAAGAGATTAACTCCTAATTAGGAAAGTGCCTGAAAAAAGGGACACATATAGTGATTTCCACTTGGAGGACTACTTAGTGATGTGCTCAACAGTCCCAGTGCTCTCTAAGCAAGGTTAAAAAGATGACATAAGGGGAATATCATTTGGAAGAGTCATGACAACACCTCATCAAATTCTGTGCTCCTGAGAAGTAAAGAGGATAGATTCCAAATAAGCCTGCCGACCTGAGCACTAGAGTTGGAGGGTAAGTGACATTAGGATCTAGTGTAATCTGGTGACCCTATGGCTTGGGAGGCTAGGAGAGATATGGCATGAATGCCACTCACTGGTAGTCCATCTGAAGATGTGGCTAAATTGTTCAAGGACTACAAATGCCTATCGATGCTGTCCAGGACTGAGTCCTTCATCAGTGGAGGAAGTTGGTGCCAGCCCCCTTCCCTCACCATTCTTGTGATACTCAGAGAGCAAGATGAGACAGAACAGTCAGTTGGGCTAACCAAGGAGAAGACCGGATCCTCATCTACTTTGCTCTTTTTATGTGCCCTTTTCCTTGCCTTAGCGCTTGGGAGAATGCACTAGGAAGAGTGAGGAAGGAAGTGATTAAAAACAGAATACACCCATTACTCCATGCCACCATGGCCACAGGCATGTGCAATCTGCAAAAAAATCTGGAAATGCATGATTATGGTTTTAAAATTAACAGGACCGGGTCTTAAACTAAAAGAAAGCAAACAAACAAAAAAAATCATATAGGATCTGGTCAAGATCTAACTTAGGGACCTGCTATAGAGAGGGAAACGGAAGTTCAATGTAGCACAGTGGTTAGGGTGGCATGGCAGTTGTTCGAAGAAAAAAGTGTTGTGCTTTTTATCCCAATGAATTGAGGCACTTCAATAAACATGTTTTATTAACACAAATGGAAAGCATTAAAAATGAATGATTACTAAAATACTACAGTTAACTAATTTATTGAGCACCTACTTTGCAGCTAAGTATTTTACAACGTTAACTCATTTAATTTTCTCAACAACTTTCCAGGGTACTTATTTTATTATTATTTTAACAGATAAGGAGATTGAAATTCAGAGGACATTGAAATTAAGGACCTTGCCAAAGTTCCTACAACTGGTATGTATCAAATTTAGAATTTAATCCCACATTCCATTTCCAAGGCCATGGCCTTTCCTCTAAGAATGGTGCTATTACACACACATATATACACACATACACACATATATATATACATATGTGATATATATACACATACACAGTTCTTCAGTATAATGTGTTATTTTTCATTTCTGGGTCGTTTCTAATGCATCTGTGTGTGGCACTAGAAGAAACATGAAGAATATGCCAAAGCTGAAGTTATTTAAGAGATTAAAATGGATAATTGTTTCAATATGGAGTGTGTTACACACACAGGATGAAAACCTTTATTTAATTTGGATTGTTATAAAATACCATACTTAAAAGTCAATTTACAGTGTTTCTCAGCAGGCACACCCAAAATACAAGAAACTTCTTTTTTAAATACATGTAAGACTTTTTAGCACAAAAGGGACTATTTTGACCATCAGTGAAGGGATGTAAGACAGCCAACTTCACAATGAAAGGATGCTAGCATTGTTGTATTTGTTGTATTTGGATAATTCACATTCTGTGAAGCAGAAACATCTTCATGTTAAATGAGGGCTGGCTTTTAACTACTACCACCCTGTACAAATGCTGAGGAAAGACAGAAAAATTTATTCAAGCCATCTGTAAACAAGGCAAGCCCAGGGAACGTGTGATAAACCTGTACGGTTTGAAATATGTAATATACTCTATTTGAAAACAAAAAGCTATTTCAAGATGCTGCACTCAAGTGGGACTTGCCACAAATGAACCTCAACCCTCTCAGTTTTTCCCCCTGAGGGGTTTCAATGTCTTCTGAAATAATGTACAGCTACATGGCTGCTAATCACAACACTCTAGGCTCCTGCAAAAATGATGCCTTCATAAGCATGTTCAAGAGAAGAAGGGAAAAAGTCCATTGATTTATGAAAGCAGGTATTTATATAGTTTACCACATAGCATTTACCAGGCAAAAGATGGAAGGGGGAAAAGACATACCTTTGAGATTTTTTTTTAAAACTGGCATAGTTTCAATACTTTGTGTAATTAACCATTAACTGGTTTGTAAACAGACAAAATATTTAATTTTTCTTGGCCTTCTTTCTTTTCCTTCCAATTATATCATACTCAGTTCATCTACGGTAATAAAATATCTATAAATTTCCTGTTCCATACATAAAGTTTACTTTTACTTTTCAAGAGATTTTTTTTCACTAAATATCAACTACAGTAAACTCAATAGCACCAGACACTTTTGAAAACAGTATATGTAAATACATTTAATTTTATTATTTTCATAGTTATTGTCTGAAAAGAGAGAAGATTCCTATTATGCTGGTCATCTAGTTTATCTAGTTTTGGACAAAAAATGGAATATCTCAGAAGCTAATGAGAATGCCCAAACTGCAATATCCATAATAATGCAAGTATGAAATACTTATCTAGTTAAATATTGCAAAGTTATAATGGTTTTAGCTCAGGAATTTCTTATTCATATACATTACACTATTTATAATGCCCCTAATCAGTAAACATAAAAGTAAAAAACGGGGCTTCCCTGGTGGCGCAGTGGTTGAGAGCCCGCCTGCCGATGCAGGGGACACGGGTTCGTGCCCCCGTCTGGGAAGATCCCACATGCCGTGGAGCGGCTGGGCCCGTGAGCCATGGCTGCTGAGCCTGCGCGTCCGGAGCCTGTGCTCCGTAACGGGAGAGACCACAACAGTGAGAGGCCCGAATACCGCAAAAAAAACAAACAAAAAAAACCCCAAAAAAGTAAAAAATGTATTCATTCTTTACTGTGTACTAACTATGGTGAAGGAACTTTTAGGTTCTGAGACCAAAGGGATCACAAGGACATGGCTTAGGGAATGGTTTACCGTTTATACTTTAAGACATGGAAGGATTCGATTTTAAGGTACTCATACTTAATAAAGCTAACTATGTATCAGTCCGTGGCAGACTGTATTTTGCAAAGATGTCCATAACAATATCTTCCATCCACAATGCTCTTCTGGGATGAGAACCTGCTATCCCTCCATCGAGAGAAGGAGTTTAGTTCTAAGTTCCTGAGTCTGGGTGGACCCTGTGACTGCTCTGACCACAGAACGTGGCAGAAGTGAGACTGCCAGTTCTGAGGGTAGCTCTTAACTGGCCTGGCAACTTCCTTTCCCTGCCACGTAAGAAGTGCCACTCCGCTGAGATTGCCGTGTCATGAGAAGCCTGGGCTGTGGTGGAGAGCCCCTGGAGGATAAGACTCCATAAGGAGCCAGAGAGAGGTCACGGAGCACTGAAACGTCAGGCATGTAAGTGAAGAAACTCACTTCAAAGTTGATCTCACAGCCCCAAAGAGCAGAGGAAGCCATGTGGGTCGGCGATGAATTGCCCAGGTGAATCCTTTCAGAATTCCTGACTCATGGAGTTGTGAGTAAAACAAAACGGTTTTAGGTGATTATGTTTTAGTGTAATTTGTAGGCAGCAATAGAAACAGGAACTTAGGGACTATGCTAGAAATTCAGCTAAATAAAATAGATATGTTCCTTGACTGAAGGGACTTAGAGTCTAGCGGAGGAGACAATTAATTAAATACGCAATGGTAATGCAGTATTCACAAAGCTCCACGACAGAAGATATCTAGGGCACGCTGGGAACACATAGAATTGGCTTCAATCTCAGAGCTGGGACATCAGGGAAAGATTCTAATGAGAGCATCTGCCATTTAATCTTGGATCTAAAGGATATGTAAGTGTTAGCTCCAAAAAAAGAGAGGGGATAATGGTGTCCCAGGAAGATGAGAAGGCAAGTGGTAAGACCTCAAAGTGGTTGAGAGTGAGGCAGGAGACAGATGGGCCCCAGGCTGAGTGCCTGGAGTTTGTCCCCTGTGGACAGATATACCAAGATGAAGACAATAGCAGGAGGGAGGAGAAGCTGAGCCCTGCCCAGATGAGAGATAAAGAGACCACATATTCCTCATTCTCCAAGTCAAGGAGACCTTCCCGACTACACACACACAGAAAGGCTCCTTGAAGGACAAAAATGCAGGGGGGCGCCACCCCATAGTAAGCAATGTCAACCTACCCACAGACCTCTTCGCTGGAATCCATCTTGGCTAAGAGATGCGCACGCACACATGGGAGGACCCTGAAATAAACCAAATACTGACTCACAGCCAGGCAAAGCAAGATGATTGGCCAAGGGAAACCCGGAAGAAATGCCCCACGTAAGAGATTCAAACTACCACGAGGGTGCAACTCTCTCTCTGAGCCCGCCTGTGTGTGCCTATTCACACGTACTCTTTTTCCCTCTAATAAACACTTTACTTGTTTCACTACTTTCTGTCTCTTTGTGGAAATGTATTTGTCCCTGGCCTTGCCACTGGCCACTGGTCCCTGGTGGTCTAGTGTCTAGGATTCAGCGTTCTCTCTGCTGCGGCCTGACTTTGGTCTCTGGCCGGGGAACCGAAATCCTTCTTCAAGCTGCTGCAGGCTGAGGCCACCCAAGATCAAGAGCACTAGTCCTTCCAGGAACTGGAAGAAACTTAGAGTAAAGGCAACAGGAACAGGGAGGAGGGGAGTGGCAATGGGTAGGCAAAGGAAGGCATGCAGTGGTCAGGTCACAAAGGGCCTTGATTGCTACATTAAGGAATCTTGCCTTTATTCTAAGGGAAATGAGAAGTCATTGAGAGATTTTAAGCAATGGAGAGACTTGATCAGTGTCGCATTTTAGGAAAATGCCTCTGCACAGTCTGCAGCAAGAAGATTAGATTGAAGAAAGGGCAAGGCTAAAGGCAACAAAGACCACTTATGGACCATTATAGCAATACAGGCAAGAGAAAATGGCTGTAGGAAGTAGGGAAGTGCCTTTATGGCTGGAGATACATGTATTGCTCTGAGTGATATTCAAGCAGTAAAAATCTGCAGGAACAGGTACTTGGATATAAGGGTCTGATTCCCTAGAATGAAATCTGTAGAGAAATACCTGCCTATCTTTAATGAGCGCATCATGAGGGGAGTGGCAGGATGATGAGAAACAGAAGTCATCTACTGATGGGGTAGGCATCCAAATAGGTTAAAGGTTTGAGAAGAGGCTTGACTCAAAGACTTAGAGATGGGAATTACAGCATTATATATAGTATCAAAAAGGTGGACATGACTTAAATGCCCAATATTAAGGAATTGTTTAAATAAATTACAGTATACATTTGTTTAACGTGAGTATCTGAACTGTAATTGGCATGGAAAAATTCACTGTTCAGTGAAGAAAATACCTTATAAAATTATATTGGCATATCACAAATTCAAAGCAGTGCGAGTACATGTAGAGACAAAGAACAGAAAAGATCTTTACTGAGTTCTTTTTTTGTTTGTTTGTTTGTTTTGCCGTACGCGGGCCTCTCACTGCTGTGGCCTCTCCCGTTGCGGAGCACAGGCTCCGGACGCACAGGCTCAGCGGCCATGGCTCACGGGCCCAGCCGCTCCGCGGCATGTGGGATCTTCCCGGACCAGGGCACGAACCCGAGTCCCCTGCATCGGCAGGCAGACTCTCAACCACTGCGCCACCAGGGAAGCCCCTGAGTTCTTAATGGTGACCATTTCTGACAACATAGATCATTGGTACTTTTGTATTTTCATTTTGTTTCTATGTATTTTCAAAAATTTCTATGGTAAACATGTAGAATATACCTTCAGCATAAAAGAGCAGTAATAGTTTTTTGTTTAATGGGCTTTCATGTACTTCATATTAGTGCCCAGTGTTATTAATAGTGTACCTTCATAGACTGAAAGTCATACCTTTTAAAAAAAGGCTGAATGTAGTCAAAGAGGATTTTGAGGGCAAACACCCAATGCATCTCCCAATTATACCTCTTCACTTTGAGTTCACCCCCGCCAAAACAGCAGGGAGTCAGTCAACTCCTCTAGTATCAGATTCCATTCATCAGATACTTACTGAAGAAGGCTTTGTGGAACTCAATGACGTGAGTAGGACTTGAGCTCTGCTCTCAAAGAGCTTTTAATTTAAATAGGGAAACAGATGCAAACAGCCAATGCTAATGCAACATGAAAACCTGATTAGCGTGGTAGCAGAGCTGTGAACAGGCCACTGTCAAGAGTAAAGAGAAAGATTAGTTGATTTTTGCCAGGCGACAAGAAGAAAGTTGCACAGGTGGTGCATTTGAACAGGACTTGGAAAGATGAGAAGTGTTCATCAGGCAATCAAAGAAACAACATGTGCCAAGACGCATGTGCTTAGTGAGGGCGCTAAGGATTTTGGGGACAGTCATGAAAGGCAAGAGCGGCCTGCCCCTCCTGCTAGCCCTCCGTGGGCCGGAGAGTGGCATTGCTGACAGGCTGTTGGTGAGTTTAAGACAACAGGGAATTTCAAACAGACTAATTAGAAAAGAGGGTGTGTGGAGGGGTTGGGAGGGAAGAGGTAAGTAAAGGAAAAAGGATTGTAAAAGGCTTTGAATACTGGGCTAAACGGTAAGAGCTGACTCTGAATGGGGAGTAACATTACCAGACTGGGGGGTAAAGTAAGATAATATGGAGAGTGGACACAAAAGGGGAGAGAGGAGAAAAGTGGTGGTCAGGTCAAGGATGTAGCAATATTTCAAGAGACAGGGACTGAGGGCCTGCTCTGGGATTCTAGGAATGGAAACATAGGAACAAAATCAAGAGATATTTTGGAGTTAGAAAAGAAGGGGCTTGGTGAATAACTTACTTTGGGGAATGGTAGGAAGATAACAGAAGAAATCAAACTATAAGATAATTACACTGATTTCAAAATCCCAATTTTTTGTGTTTTTTGCCTAGTCCCTTGGCTCTTTTATTTTTAATATGTTGGTCAAATAAATAAGGATTAATGATTCTAAACAAGATAGCCAATAAAGGAGGAAAAGGAACAAGTTTGAAAGGTCAAGTGCAAAGAAAAAGAATTTGATTTCAGACATGTGTAGTCTGAGATGTCCACCTGAAAATATCACGGTAGCGCTCAAGAAAAAGGGCTGGGCTGGCGAAATCAATGCGAAAGCCATCAGAATATAAGTAATACTTGAACCAAGTGTAAGGATGACAGCATAAGGGTGAGGACAGTAGGGAACTAATATTTGTTGAATACTTATCCTGCTTTAGATACTTTATATACACGATTTCATTTACTTCTCACAAGAAATCAGAAAATTGTTATCACTGCAGAAAGCATAAGTGTAATAAAGACGGAGAAGCCTTTAGACTGACGATTAAGAGGTTACCTTCCGAAGCCTGATGGAAGCAAAATGGTATAAGCCAGCATACAGGGGGCTGAGGTGTGAAAAAGAATTAGGAAGGTAGAAGTGATTAAAGAATCCTACAGGGCTTCCCTGGTGGCGCAGTGGTTGAGGCAGATGCGGGGACACAGGTTCATGCCCCGGTCCGGGAGGATCCTGCATGCCGCGGAGCGGCTGGGCCCATGAGCCATGGCCGCTGAGCCTGCGCGTCTGGAGCCTGTGCTCCGTAACGGGAGAGGCCACAACAGTGAGAGGCCCACGTATCGCAAAAAAAAAAAAAAAAAAAAAAAAGAGAATCCTACAGAGTAGGAGAGAAAAAGAGCAGGGTGACTGAAAGGGGAGGCTAAGGAAAGTTTAAATAGTAGTAAGGTATATACACTACCATGTGTAAATAGATAGCTAGTGGGAACGTGCTATAAAGCACAGGAAGCTCAGCTCGGTGCTCTGTGATGACCTAGATGGGTGGGATGGGGGGCGCTGGGAGGGAGGTCCAAGAGGGAGGGGATATATGTATACATATAGCTGATTCACTGCATTGTACAGCAGAAACTAACACAACACTGTAAAGCAATTATACTCCCCCCAAAAAAGCAGTAGGGTTAACAGTGAAGAGAAAGGATTGAATGAAGAGAAAGAGGCTGAAAAGTCAAGATAGATAAGTTGCTTTTTGATCGTGACCAAGAAAGGTGAAGAGGGTGACATAAGGAACACAAAAGAAGAGCTGGCCAGGAAGACTGGGTGTACCACTTGTAACACAGAGGAGGATGGTGAGGAAATAGGTAATTTGAAAGAATGAGAAAAGAATGTTGAGGTATTTCAGAGCTAACAGCCTCTATTAGCGTCTCATTTTCTCCGAATAAGAGTGGCAGAGATGCTTGTGACCTTAATAGGGAAAAGAGATGCCTTATTTATTCTCAATCTTCCTGAAGTTCCATGAGTTAATAATACTAAAGTTAAATGTCTGGCAATCCAACTTCCCCCTTGCCACACAGAAGAAAATTTAACTGCTTCCTTCATTTTAGAGAGTATATGAGTTAAATTTGGCAATAACCTCTTACTCGTAGAATTAAACACTGCAAATTCTATTTTAACCTACAGAATTCAAGCAGCATAAACCAGAATTTGTTATTCATTCAAGAATATTGAAGGAGATCTTCTGGGGCAAATAATATACTCAGTTTCAAATGATATTAGGAATACAGAAAGTAATATATATGTAATGTGTCAAGGGCAATAAAATAGTACAAACAAGATCATCAATAGTGAGAGAAGTGCTGACATGATGCAGCAATAGCTTTTATGTGGTAGAAATGCCAAGTGAAGGATTCGTGCAAAACAAAAATATACTCGTTAGCAATGCTGAACATATAGGTTAAAGAAAGTCTAGGAAACGCACATGCACACACACACACAAACACACACTACTAAGTAGCTTGGACAAAAGGACTGCAACCTAACATTCAATCAAAATACATGTACCTGAGTCAACACAAAATGAATATACCAAATTCATGCTTCTGTAACATTACAGCTATGAAAGAACAAATCATTCTGCAGACTTAATTTTAAAAGACAGGAGAGGGACTTCCCTGGTGGTCCAGTGTTAAAGAATCCGCCTTCCAATGCAGGGGATGAGGGCTCTAAGATCCCACATGCCTCGGGGCAACTAAGCCTGTGCGCCACAACTACTGAGCTCGTGCGTCTCAACTAGAGAGACTGCGTGCCACAAACTACAGAGCCCACGTGCCCTGGAGCCCACGCGCCACAACTAGATAAGAGAAAACCCGCACATCACAACTAGAGGGAAGCCTGCACGCTGCAAGGAAGACCCCACGCAGCCAAAAAAAAAAAAGTTATTAAAAACAAAAAATAAAAGGAGAAAAATCTATTCTTCACAGACTAAAGAAGTGATATGCCCACGCATAAAGAAAACTAAAATACAAAATCATCAATAAAATGTTACAAGATTAGCAACCCATATATTTACTACATGATCTCCACCTGTTTATCATAAGTGGGTGAGAATTAAGGCACATTATTTTATGGTTGCAAGTTCACTGGGATCAATTAATCTAATGTTCTGATCAACAATATTACTTGATATGCTAATTACCAAGGCATACTGTGTGATGATACTGGAAAAAAGCCCCATGTGACCTGAAAATTACTTCATGTAATAGCATTCTGTAAATGCCACTTAGGAGTGGAAATTATCTGATTTGTCAGTAAAGACTGGTAGCAACGTACCTCCTGTCGGGTTGGTGCTGCATGTGGCCGATCTCCTCTGGACAATCCTGTAACATGGGCTGGAGTTCTTCCTGTGGAGAGGGGGTCAAAGTGGCAGTGGACTGATGGCTGTAAGACACGGCAGCTGGAGAAGAAGCAGCTCCCCGCACAGGAGGAGTGGGGCCTCGTTCATCTTCCTCCTCTTCTAGTTCACCTTGTTGCAAATACATCCTGGCTGGTGGCACAGGACATGGCATTTCTTGGTCATAGCTAAAACAAATTATAAGGACACTTAGACTGACTTCAGGTTATTCAAATAAACTATTTGTATAGTTAGTGAAATATCAACTTTGGATTGCTTTTGAAATCTGAATCTTCTGGCCACGTTAAGAAGGTATTGTTTAAAAAAAATAGTTCACTGTCATAAATGTGTGTGAATTGTTATATATAACATTTTTTTCTCTGAGGGATTACAATTTAATTGGTTCATTACAGGCTCTGAGAAGTCATGCAATAAAGAAATCTATTTAACATAGTTTAATTTAGTAAACCCCAAAAGTGTTTGATATATTCTATCCCTCCAACTCAACGTGATCTCTAAAGGATGACTCAAGGATGGTCTTGCAAATAATCCAAAGATGATATGCTAACCTCTGTGAAAAATTACTCTTGAAAATCCCTTCAGAGGGAGGTACATTGGAGATCAAGTTATTAGTCCAATACAACCCACTTTTCCTCGAAAATTATAATAGATCACTATTTCTTCAGTTGAGCACAAAATAAAGTACATAGTACTTTGTAAAGTACATGGCTTGCATTTAGGATGCTGAATGAAAAACACAATAAATAAAATAATCAATAAACAATAAAATGTCCCTTCTACTCCTCTGCTAGAGCTGTGTGGAAGCTCTAAATGGATCTGGGGAACATTCATGACTTTCTCTTTTACCTCAGGGCATATGGTTATTAATTAGAATGGAAGTAACTTAATGCATTATATAAATTGTGTTAATGTTACCCCTCTCTCTTGTTCATTCTCCACCACCTGACTTGTTTACCAGAACTTAGGAAAGTTGATGCTCATATAACATGATTTCTTTATATCTTCTTTAACTGAACTAATCCTACCATATTCCTCTTGGACACTTTTTCCTGTGTTTCCTAGGTATCTTGTATTCATCCTGACATTTCTCTCTCTCTTCTACCTCAAACTGTTCCCCAGTTCATTTCTATTCTACTTCTAAAAAAAAATCTCTAAAGTCGATTCCTTTTTCCCCATCCTCACATTGTTTCCAAAATTACTTTATTATAATATGCATCACTCTCTGGTTATTCACCTGCTTTAAAGTAATAAATGGCTCTTTAATTGCCTAGAGGATAAAATACGAGGACCTAAACAAGGCATTCAAGTACCTGTATAATCTGGCTTACACTTGCCTTCCCAGCTTCCTCTCACTCTCTACCATGTGTTTCATATTAGTTCTCATGTTAGTCCACATCCCTCTGTGGTCTCAATGTCCAAAAAACCCCTCCTCTTGATTGAGAAACTTCTCATTCGTTAAGCTCAAAAACAAAAGCAGCGGGCTTCCCTGGTGGCGCAGTGGTTGAGAGTCCGCCTGCTGATGCACGGGACACGGGTTCGTGCCCAGGTCCGGGAAGATCCCACATGCCGCAGAGCGGCTGGGCCCGTGAGCCATGGCCGCTGAGCCTGCGCGTCCGGAGCCTGTGCTCCGCAACGGGAGAGGCCACAAGAGTAAGAGGCCCGCGTACCGCAAAACAAAACAAAAACAGGAAAGCTTCATTCTCCTCAGAATCAGCCTTTCTTTTTCGGGCACAGCTGCATCCCTTGTTTTTTATTTTTTGTTAAACTATATCGACTTATTTCATTTTATTCCTATCTTTGGTGGGTGGACTAAAATAGTAATGAATGTTGTTAATATAGCCCAGGAAATGAATTTTTTTAAATATAGCCAATCCTGGTTATTTGCACATTCCATATTTGCAGATTCACCTACTTGCTAAAAAATGTCTGTAACCCAAAGTCAATACCCATAGCACTTTTGTGGTCATTCATGGACATGTGCAGAGAGGCAAAAAATTTCAGTCACCTGACGCATACATTCCTAGCTGAGGTCAAACAAGACAACACTCCACCTTCTTGTTTCAGCTCCTTTTCATGGCCTATAGTGCCATGTTGTTCACTCTCTTTTCTTTTCTTTTTTTTTTGCGTTATGTTGGTGAATTCCCTGTTTAAAATGACCCCCAAGTGTAGTGCTTTAGGGATGTCTAGGGTTCCCAAGGGCAAGAAGGCTGTGATGTGCCTTAATGGAGAAAATATGTGTATTAGATAAGCCTTGTTCAGGAATGACTTACAATGACATTGGCTGTGAATTCAATGTTAATGAATCAACAATACATATTAAATAGGGTGTCTTTAAACAAAAACACACATAAAACAAGGTTATGTATGGATGGACTGACAAAAATGTTGTGACCAGAGGCTTGCAGGAACCTAACCCTGCATTTCTCCTAGGAGCATGGCACAGTACTCGCTAATTCAGTGATTGGAAAATTAAAGTACAGAGACTTTGTTTCCTGGCATAGTTGGGACTGTAAAACTGTGTTTTGTTTTGTTTTTGTTTTTTTGTGGAGGATGAAAGAACAATGTCTTCATTTCTATAATGGTCATTAAAAAGACTATTTTCAGGTCGATTTGTATTTTTTGTGTTAATTCTCCACCGATCACACTAGTGAAGCTGCTGTTTTGTTTTGCTGGGCGGGACCATGTCCAGTTCTACAGAATCTGGAGTGAGGAAGAAGCACGCTAACTTCCTAATTGTGGATAATCGTGTGGATTATTTATACTTGTAAAATCCTTGAGAGAGACAATTCAGTAAGTTTAAATCTCTACAGTTTTCAGCAGAATGTGATAATATCTAAGAAGAAACAGTTTTCAGGATACTGTGGCTGTGGTATAAATCCATACAATTATTTTATGAAAATTTAGAGATGTGCAACAGAAGTTCTGATATTTGAAAAATACAAAATCATACACAGAGAGTGATATATATGTGGTCTCATATAAATTCATATATATTCATGGTCATATATGTAAACTATGTATACAATGTAAAATATTTGTAAATATAAATATGTAAACTATGTGTGTGTATAGATGTGTGTGTGTGTGTGTGTGTGTGTGTGTGTGTATATTCAACTCATGATTCTTAGTTCCAAAAGAAGCTTCTAAGATGCAAATTCCTTTTTCTGGCAACACTGAGGAGGGTTTTTAAGTTGTGCTGAGCTATCAGTAGCTCAGAGAGAGACAAATGTTTTATTCAGAGACAGATGTTCATGGACCCTAGGAGTCAGTCTCCCTTGGTGATCGAGTTTAACAATTACTTAACATGGGTTTAAGGAATCATATTATTCCACTTACCTCTGTTCTAAATCCCTCTTACCTTTCATCTACAGAAATACTGTACTCTTCACTAGCGCTCTGAGGTGGATGCACCGGGGGAGGAGGAAGCAGGTCTGCCCAGTTCATGCCACCTTGTTTTGGTACCTTGGGTGTCCGTGCCCCTTTCTTGTGCCCTTGACTCCCTTGAAAAGAAATAAAATGCAAGTCTTTTACTTCTGGACTTTAAATCTTTTCTATTATCCACAGGTTAATTATTTTCTGTAAATATGACCTTATGATTCATATATAGAGAGAGATAAACCCACTCTTCTTCATTAATTTTAAACAGCACTTTGTACGATAGAAGACGCAGAATATTGCCAAGTTTAACTGCAAAATAAACAGGGAGAAAGCAATAAAATCATAAATGAATTTCACAAGTCATATCATTAATAGTGATCTTCTTACAGCAATTAATTGCATTATGGATTATCATCTAAAACAAATGAGCTGAAGACATATTTTCTGAATTGCCTTTCTATTATTTAATTGCTGGAACCTAAAATACAATATGATACAGATGCGATCTATTACATTTCCACTGTTGCATTAAATCACTGAGTATATATAATTTGTCCTTGTCCATTGAAGTGTTTTAGGCATAATGAAATTACTCGTTTTTGTCAGAAAGGCAGGTGCAGGTGAAAGTAACTGCTGGAAGAACTAATATATCTAACAACAAAAGAAGCAGAAAAATGATTTTTAAAAAGGAACAGAAATGGGGCTTCCCTGGTGGCGCAGTGGTTGAGAGTCCGCCTGCCGATGCAGGGGACACGGGTTCGTGCCCTGGTCCGGGGAAGATCCCACATGCCGCGGAGCGGCTGGGCCCGTGAGCCATGGCCGCTGAGCCTGCGCGTCCGGAGCCTGTGCTCCGCAGCGGGAGAGGCCACAGCAGTGAGAGGCCCGCGTACCGCAAAAAAAAAAAAAAAAGGAACAGAAATGTTTTTAGCCACTGTTTCTATAAAATTATGGCTTAGAGTGAAATAATGTTGCTTGAACATTCTTAGACATTCAGAATAGCTCAATTATCCAAGTTCCCCAATGTTCTGATATTAGATTTGGCATATTCTTTAAACATAGGTAGCTACACATTTTGGTATATTCATTCTAAAATAATTCTGGGTCAAAAGATATTTGGGGATAAAATGGTCTTTATCCTCCTCCTCCAATATGATACATTTTAGATTCTTATGTAAAATATAGACAATGAGTCTATAATTATTTTTCTCATATGATCCCTTAAATTCAGTGAATTGTCTTGATTTTTTTTTTTAAACCTTTCTGAAACAGCTCCAAGTTACATGGTACATGAAACCAAGTCTGAGTACATTCAGTGGGCCTTATTTGTTTTTAAGTCACTTGGAAATTTTCTAATGGCAGTGTTTGTTAAGCCAGATGTTCTTGCACTGGTATGTTACTGCACCAAGTGTGGGCTGAGGGACATGCTGTTATTCATAAATTATGACGGTCAGGCTTCTGCTTATGTGTCTCCATTCTCTCTTCCTCCACTCAGTTGTCCTGTATTGGAATGGCTATGCATGTATTGTGGAGTTGACTATCCCCAGAGCCTTCCTCTTGACTTCCTGGCATACATCTACTGTAACAACTCCGTCTGTCCTGAAAGGCCTAACATCACAAATCTCTCCTACACTTAATTTAATTGCTTCATTCTCTCCCCTAATTACCATCAGATTTCACATCTTTGTATCTTTTTACCACATATGTATCTAAGCTGAGGGATGAAGAAAGTCAATTGAATATTAACAACCTAGAATCATTTTTTTTCCATTAAGACATGTTTTTCTCTTTAAGTGGCTAAGAATTCAAAGAAGAAACACCATGAGACATCAAATATGAAAATACTTCATATACTTTTCCCAAGAGTACATCCTTGAAATTTTTCCCTTAATTTTAGGGTTTACTTACTTCGAAAAAGAAAAAAAAAAGTTGTTTGATAAGATTTGATTGTTAAAAAAAAAAATCAAACCATATATAGTAGAACAAGAGTAGATCTAGAAAGGTATAGGAGCTATTTCTAAGATCCTTAATTCAAATAGAAACAATTTCAATCAGTGACAAAACACAGCCTAGAAAATGCCAAATCAGCATGCCTTAGTAAAATGCAAATACCATCTCCATTACAGAAGAGAGTTAGAGACATTTGGCTAAAAGCACCTACCAGCAACTTTAATCCAGTTGCTAGGAAGTAATATTTCTATCCTCTCCTGGAGAAACAAACTAGAGTCAAGATCAATTGGTTTTGTTCTCATTGTGGTATGACTTGTTGTGGTGCCACATGTTAGTTCTAATAATGAACCGTCTTTAATTAGAAAAACAGGACTTAAGTACCAGCAAGCTCACATCTGCAACCCCTATCAGGAAAACAGCTGGCAAACAGCTGCAACAGCATGAAGACCACAGGGAAGAGGCTTCAATGTGGCTTCTGAGGCACTTAAAGACTGAAGTTGGGAAGTTGCTTTACGAGGTTTTAGAGCAAGAACTGAGTGAGGGATAGTAGAGAGATTATAAACTGAGGCAGGTTCCAACTGTACCTAAATCTCATGATATTATCACTTAGGTTTTTGATTCTGCTCAAGTGTACTCAAATTTTATATGCTTTAAAAGCCTTCCTTCAAATGGTAACATATTTAGCAGATTAACTATATGTGCAACATTTTTAAGTTATATTTTTGCTGAGATGGAAAAAAGTTTCAACTGCCTTTAAAGATTAAGTCATGCTTCTGGTTTTAATAAAGGTTTTTAACAAGGAGGGAAATAGGAGCCTCAATCTTTGTTACCAAATAGAACATAAAAAATGGTAGCACAGGGAGATCAGCTCAGTGTTTTGTGACCACCTAGAGGGGGGATAGGGAGGGTGGAAGGAAGAGGCAAGAGGGAGGAGATATGGGGATATATGTATATGTATAGCTGATTCACTTTGTTATACAGCAGAAACTAACACACCATTGTGAAGCAATTATACTCCAATAAGGATGTTAAAAAAAAATGGTTTAGTGAGTGAACAGTCCCTCCAGTTGCAGAGACAAGACCCATCCCTGGAAGATTCAAATCATATAAAGTGATTAGACATGTCATATACACATATCAAATCATTAGCATTCAAGTTGTAATCTTGAAATGTACCATCCTTTTAAAGGAGAGATTGGCTTTCTCCTTGGTTTCCCTTACTTACCAGATGTACTACTGCCCCGGTCTGAACTATTGTAGGATCCTCCTGTATTCTGGTCATATGATTGATTGTACGGGATAGTTGGAGGAATTGTGTCATTTGCACGATAATCTAGACATTTCAGATGGGAAAAAAAGTAAACATTTATTTTGGTGCCTCAATCATTTACCAACGATTAAGCTTTCAAACTATCATGTTGATCACCTGCTAAGATGTACGTAAGTGTTCAGAATGAAAGGTCAAGAAAAAAATCAAGATCTTTAAACATGTCTCTTTTAAGATTTATAAAATACAAACTCATTGCATCATCTTCTACGCATGAATCGGAATGAATCCTACCAGGGACTATTTCTTCTTTTAAAATACTTATAAGTTAGCTAAGGCAGAAATCAGATTTGTTTGACTTCTTATCTTTAAAAATATAGTAACAAAATAATTTTAATAACAAGAGATCGGGAAAATGTCATGTGTGTGAATCATTAAAAAAATAAAATAATAAAATAAAACATAAAACTGAAACTTGCCAGGAAGGTTATATCTAATAAAAAATATATCCATGTTAAGAAGATGAAGTATCTCAGTCTCCCACAAATGCTTCTGCTTACTTAGGCAGAGGTGAAAATCCAAATGATAAACTCACCACTGGAATGTACTGAGTAATAATCTGTCAGGCTAGCTGCATTCCAGTGACTTTATTATACTTGGACGTACCAAGTCTGTTTATAAGCAGTATAAACAATAAATCAGAGCTCTGAAATACTTGTACAGAGGACTGTCAGACCTTTCCAAAGTCCACAATAAAGCCATATACTATACAGGAATAATATGACAATAGTTTGAATTCCCACTGTAAACTTTACAATTACAGAAACTCTCCTATTCATCTTTGTCAGTCTTTGTCATGAACTCATATATTATGCTAAGTGGAATAAGTCACACAGAGAGAGACAAATATTGTATGATATCACTTACATGTGGAATCTAAAAAATACAACAAGCTAGTGAATATAACGGAAAAGAAGCAGACTTACAGATATAGAGAAAAAACTAGTGGTTACCAGTGGGGAGAGGGAAGGGGAAGGGGCAATATAGGGGTGGGGGACTAACAGTTACAAACTATTATTTATAAAATAAGCTACAAGGACATATTGTACAACACAAGGAAAATAGCCAGTATTTTATAACTATAAATGGAATGTAACCTTTAAAAATTGTGAATGACTATATTGTACACCTGTAATTTATATAATAGTGTACATCAACTATACTTTGAGAAAAAAAATGGTTAAAAAATAAATATTTATTGAATTGGGTTATTATACCAATCAAATATTTCCTTAAACTGGGAAAAAAAGCAAGGTAACTGTATTATTAAATTAAAATGTATAACACTAACTTAAATGAAATGTTTGTCTTAAGTTATCTTTTTGCAGTCTCCAACTGTGATAAGTTGTTCCCAACTCAAACCTAAAAAAAAACAGAAATCTGTGTTTCCAATTATCTGTAATTAAATGTATTCTTTACCTGGACACTCATACACAATTGTCCTGACCTATTCAAATCGGAGCAATTCCTTTATTTCCAGAGGTCTAACTTTACAAATCATGTTATTAAAGCAGTAGTCTGAGGGACTACAAAGAAATCAAACACCTATCTCTTCCAACTCACCCATATTGTAACAGAGAAACATTCCCTTCAGGCCATAAAATATTATTCTGCTGCAACAAGTTAACACTAAGAATTTATTTTAGGTTCTATCGTGACAGACTTCAAATCAGGTTACCCAAAGAAATTTAGGTTCCGAAATCATACATTGCAGCAGTCTTAGTAATCACATGAGGTAGGAGAAATATAACAAACTGAACCGCTTCTCCAGTTCAAGTTTAATTTAATTATTTTTCTTCAGTTTGATAAAAAAGCCATTCGTTTATATGACCATGTAGAAGCAATTATCTTCCATTCTCGAGTGGAAAGAATGGGAGAGTCTATTTATTTAAAATGTGAGGTATTGTGATGGTTGTACCTCTGCCTTATGAATAAAAGATTGTCCTGAGCCATCCCTCACCTACGATTAAATTTAAATTAATCTCAAACCATTTGAAAATACTTATATATTATTCTAAAATCAATATTCCAAGGTTATTGTTGTGCTAATTAACTTCTTGACACTGGAAATTTTGAAACCAAAGAAATAAGAAAACCTTAGCGACCAAAGAAAGATTTCACACGCTAGTTGCAGACAAGCTTCGGCATGTAGTGCTGAAGGGTTAAGGATGCCAATACAGAAAAGGATGGGAATAAAGGCAAGGCTCTTCACCTTTGTTCAGTTTGTTTTGCTCCATGATGTTATACTGAATTGGTGCCACTTCTTGTTTCTGCTGTCCGGACGGTTTCCAGTGCTTCTCGCTGGAGTCCCCACTGCCATTGTTCATGTTGTTGCTGAGGTTTGACTGGATGAGCTGGGTGGTGGCATAAGGGGTGGGCTGCCCTGATGGATTGACAAAACGCCCATCCTTCAGATTTGGGCTATTGAAGGTTTTCATCTCATTGATTTTGTTACTAAGGTCCACATCACCATAAACAGTTGACTCAGGGAGCATCAGATTTGTTTGTTTGTTATCCAGTTGGTTGTTATAATTTGCTATACAATCAGCTATGTGCAATGGAGAGGAAAAGGAAAAAGTCATTCTGCATGGTTATTCGTTTTCAATTTCCTTGTAAGTAGTTTTGTGAGTCACAGTAAAACTGTTCTATAAAGTATAAATGGGCTTAAATATAATGAATAAAAAGGACCAAATATTCTTATGTCCTTTCTAAAGAACATAGTCAAATGTTCTTTCTAAAGAAAAATTGAGTGAATAAGAGAGGACACGTAATTTATATGGAGCCTAAATAATTCTGAACTTCTGCTAGTGTTACACAGTTTATAAATAATGCACCCAAATTAAATAATTTTCCTTTAACAGCCCCATTAATGGGAATTGCACTAAAATAATATATACACGAATATCTTTATGTGCCAACTTAACATTTTCTAGTCTGGAGTTACTGAACTATTTGAAGTTACTAGTTAAGCTTATAGGTTAAGAATCCAGACCAAAAAAAAAAAAAAAAAAAAAAAAAAAAAACCCCTCTGCCCTCAGATGAAAGAACTTGAGATTTCAATATTTTATAAAATAACTCTACTCAAAAAATATGAGGAACAGAGGTAAAGTGACAGTAAATAGTGCTCAGGAGAATTTTATTAGTTTTCTCCCTTGGTCACGCAGGATAATCATTATCAGGAAAAGATGTTATGTAATCATTTTTCATGGTTTCATAATGACACCTCAAGAAGTATAAAATGACAATAATGATGGCAAAATGAATCATAGTAGCAAGGGCAATTTATCAAATAACACCTGAAATAATACCTAATATGTCTAATATTTCAATTTCACTCTAATTTTCTCTTTCTTTAAATATTTGAGTGAAATAACTAATATATATATATATATAGGAAATATTCAAAGCCTGTATCTGAAAATATTCAAATAGCAGGAAAAACTTAAATCATCATTTAAAATTGAAACATTTTTAAAATAAAAAATTAGTCAAGTTATAATAGTAAATATACCACTATTTTAATTCATAGTGGCTACAACATTAACAGGTCACCTTGAGGATAAGTTTTCAACTGGATATCCTAAAATATGATAAATTAACACGGTCACTACTAAAGATGTAAAAATGAATATAGTTTTAAGAAAAATCTGCAACTTCTCTATCCTACTGAATTCAACTACCCTGCATTTCAACAACAAATGATCAGGGATCAGGGATATCTGATCAATCTGGCTTTTAGTAATTCTTATTTCTAATTTCTAGGTATTAAGTTTTATATAATAGCGGTTAAACAATATTTTTAATGGCAATATGGTTGTGGCAATCTCGTTTTTCTTTGCTAATCTTTCCATATGAGTAATATCCAATAGAACTCTCTCAGATGACGGACACACTCTATTCTGCATTGTCTAACATGATAGCCACTAGCCACATGGGGTTAGCTAGCCACTTGAAATGTGGCTAGTGCAAATGAGGAACTGGATTTTAAATGGTACTTTATTAAATTTAAACTTAAATAGCCACCTGAAGCCAGAGGCTACCATATTAGACAACACAGCTCTACATATTAATTTAAATGGATATTGTCATTTTTTCTTTTATTGGGCTCAGCATAATCTTTCTTTTACTTATAATTATGTGAGCACTTCTTCTAGACAACTAGGATATGGACCTCTAGAGAACATGGACTTGGTCACATGGATATATCATTTCCATATCCATATCCAATGGAGGCTATGATTTGTTCTTTATGGTGTATCACACTTTTTACTTAAATGCCATGTCCTATTTCCCTTTTCCTTAACTCCATTTTACTTCTATAGTCACATATTTTGATTCTTTATGATTCTTTTTATATTTCCTATATTGTGAATGAACGTTAAAAGGTTTTTTGTAAGAATTATTTGTAATTTTCTGTTTTTTCCTTTGCATATTGCATATTCTACATCCGAATTTTACTGTCATGTTTTAGCATGAGATTTTAACGAGCAATTTACCACACATATTTCTGAACCAAAAAGACACAATACAAAATTAGTATTAGTATACACACCTGCAAAAGATATACAATTCATGTATCTTAGGATTTACTAGTATACTATAAAAATCTAATTTTGAAATTCAGTTAGCTTTCATTTAAAGTTATTTATTACCACCATATAATTATTATTGTTGCTGCTATTAAAAATTTGGTTCACTCAAACTATAGATCTATTGATCTGCTTTATTCTTAAAATCTTTAAAATAAATACTATAAATAACTACAATTAAAATTATAATTACATACATTCTCATGAAGATGAATACTTTTGTATAATTTCATTTTTCCTTATTTGCTATCTATTCTAGGATTTATATTCTCCGTTCTCCCTTTGCATACTGAGAAACATTTTTGGGTGGAGGGTGAGGTGTGGAGATATAGGGATGGAGAAAATATTTGAATCAGGCTAGTTTGCTAAACCATGGTTAATAGTTCATGAAAATGCTGATTAAATTTCATTTTCAGTTTAAGGAGAAGAAAACGAAAGTTATCTCCTCGTGGCTTGTTCCTAACAATGCCAAGCTTGCCTATCAAGCTGTCTCTGTGCCTCTAACCTGGGCGACTATACGTGGTCAGGTTACTGTCGCTGTTTCCATTGCCTGCTGTGCAACAGTTGATGGAGCACTCATTGTGATTGTTCCCAGTATTAGGCCACGTGTCTGCCAGCCATGGCTGCGTGGCAGGTTCACTGATGTTGAGAAGTCCTGGCCTAAAGAAAAAAATATGTATAAAAGCAAGTTTTATATAAGTAGCAAATGATATTTCCTATTCAGAATTCCGGAAAATTCTTCATCTCACTATTCTCACAAATAATTTGGTCAACTATGCCGAAAGATATACTAATTCCTTTTATTTTACAGACAAGGCAACTATAATGTAATGTTCGGAGGCATGCCTCAGTTTATAGAGCCATTATGTTGTAAACAGTGAGACAAATATTGTACCATTTGTAATGCTCTACTCCGCCTTCAGTCACAGTGGCTAAAAATCAAACATGGAATCTAAAAAATGTGGATACTTATATTTTGTAGTGTTTTAGTAGCATAAAGAATATTCTCGTTAAGACAGCTTGCATTTCTTAATTTTTGACCCATTAAAAAATAATGATCCTTCTCACAACTTCATTAAAAAATGGAACAAGCTTCTTTACTGAGATAAAGGATGCTTCACAGTAAGCACATTTGCATAGTTTTCTTCAAAACCATGTTTCAGAGATAGTGAGTTTGGGGCTCTGTGACATTTTGCAGAGAGCCTCATCAGTGTTTCAGTGCACAGTTCTGTAAGCTTGTCAACATTTTCTGATGGTGACAATGTAAGATGCCTTAAATCCTATATAAACAAAGGAAAGCTACTGAATTAAATCTGGTAAAACGTTGTCCACTGTAAGAAATATTAGCGCTCATGTTTTTTTTTGCACGACAGATGTTAATCCTCTTTCACTGTGCATTGGGAATGCAAAGTACATCAGCAGTTATTAATGGCAGCCCTGGACCACCAGTGCCAGAGACACAGACTGAAGTCCAGGAATGGAAATCCTGAGGTCCTTTTCCAATACTGACTCCATTGGATAATTCAGCAAAAGAGGTGATACGATGCATGATGTACTGTCAGATCCACAATAAACAGACTGGCACTACAGAGTCTGAAAAGATTTTCTTCATGCTTTCATTTTCTTTGCTAAAGTGCAATAACCACACTTTCATTTACCTGGGAAGCAAGAACCTGACATTTCACTCACCATGGTTCCTATGCTGGCATACAGAGAATCAACCGAGGAAACTTTCTATGCAACTGATGGTTATTTGAGGAATAATTCACTTCAAATGAAAAATATGGATTTATAAGTTATACATCTGTATACGTATATGTATATATGTGTGTATACATATATCTGTAATAATAATGAACGTTTACCCTTTGTTTACAATGTGTGAGGCATTGTTCTGACCTTTATATGTATTAACTCATTTAATCTTTCTAATAATCTACAGAGTAGTTACTATTATTATTCAGATTTTAAAGATTAGGAAACTGAGATACCTGAGAAAGGTTAAGAAACTTGTGCATGGGTACACAAAGTGAGCGAGTGGCAGAGCTGGGATTCAAATCCAAGGAGTCTGTCTGTAGAATCCACACTCTAAGCCAGAATACTATAAACACATATACTGGAGAGTGCTGAACTTTCCTAAAATCCTCAAACATTCTTAATAAAAGGAAGAGTGGGGTAAGGTCTGAAGTCTAAACATTCAGAATAATGCCGTTAAAACTGAATAAATTTACTATTAAAATTGTTGATAAAAATACGCTTTGAAGAGCCATGTTGCTGACCTGTTAAAATGTAAAACATTTAAATGCAAGCTGCATCACAGATACCTGGAGCTTTTGAAATCCATGTTGGTTATAGAAATTCTGCACCTAGTAGTCTATAGCTTTCCTTATTTTCTCGTGAGCTTAAAGTGTGTTATCACTTTTAAAATTATTAAAAATAGGGGCTTCCCTGGTGGCGCAGTGGTTGAGAGTCCGCCTGCCGATGCAGGGGACTCGGGTTCGTGCCCCGGTCCGGGAGGATCCCACATTCCGCGGAGCGGCTGGGCCCGTGAGCCATGGCCGCTGAGCCTGCGCGTCCAGAGCCTGTGCTCTGCAACGCAGGAGGCCACAACAGTGAGAGGCCCGCGTACCGCAAAAAAAAAAAAAAAAAAATTATTAAAAATAAATCTCCATATTTGATACTGTAGAAATATTATAGGATGTTTGAAGTACGGGTCAAGCCTGTCTTACATGTTTCAAAAGGAATAGACAAAATTTTCATGCTACGATTCCCTCAGAAAAACACTTTTAAAAGTGAACGTTTTGATATCATCAGAGGCTGAAAAGAACTTTTCATATGTATGGGAGCTTTCCAACAGGAAGTAGGATTAACAATTCACATCCTAGCTTTCAGTTCAGACTTTTGTTTGGAATGCTAATTATCTAGGGAAGAAGGTTGAGTCATGATTACTGGCCCATAATGAATCTTAAAATGCCATGGGTATATTTCAGAGAACTCTGAGGAAGTCAAGGTCATATGTAGCTACTCTGATAAGGGTGTTAGGGTCTTTAGAAACTAACAATCTCTCAAGCTATCTTTATGCATTTAAGATGATCTAGTGTGTATGAGACAGATTTAGCTGCTCAAAAATAAGAAATGAAGCAGAAACAAAACACAGTGCTGGTTATAGTGATTAATATATGTCGGAAATATTATATAATGTTACCATATTTTATATATATAAAAATGCAACCATTTTATACATATATATCATATAACATGTTAGTTGTTATACTTTCATGCTAATATATGTGAGTTTGGTCTATTTTTTCCTTGTGTTCAAAAAGATATTATCAGGGAAAGGAAGAGACTAGGGCTCCCAAAAACCATACTTAACTTCCAGTTTATATTAAGGGGATAGTTTTGCGTCACAAAGGAAAAGAGGACAGATGCACTTAAATAATTATGTGGCAATTACCTTCAATTCCTCTGCTCCTGTTACTCCAGACATTCCAATCACTCACTCCAAAAACCAACCAACCAACCAACCTATTTGAACTCCTAAACCACAAAATAAAATACTGATACTAAAGGGTCCAGGGGCTGGGGAAAATAGTGAAGGGGCCCAGCAGCAAGGGTTGCCTGTAGGCTGTCTCCTCTTTCTTTCGATAGCTTGAAAGAATTCTGAAGCCCAGGAAGAAGCAAGGGATAGAGCTGAGAGTGGTCAGTCCTTCAAAGAGAAGCGAGGCCTGAACTCTTTCTTTCTCACCTCCCACTGCCAGGAAATGTGCTATCGGCATTCTCGACCTGGTTAGCCTGACTTTCCTATGCCTTTCTTCAGGCTTTCTCTGCTGATTCCTGGTTTCTGCTGTGGTTTGGATTTTAACCAGGTTTTCATTGTTTGGAAGAGGAGATCGAGATGTGTGAGGTAAGGAAACCAATGAATAGAAACAGCCACTTAAGATCCATGATCTGCCACTGGATTACACTGCAAATCCTTTGCCCTTTTTAAGTTGAGAAGAGGTCTTTTTGCTTCCCGCCATCCTCGTTTTCCCTTTTATGTGAAGAGGGAAATTCACAGTTTAGAGAACGAGGAGAGCTCTCAGGTTCTCCTTCTCTCTCAACCTTCTCCTTTATCAGAGTAAAATGTCCAGGGCCCCAAACTCTGGAATGAGTTTGAACTCAAGTCTTCTGACATTTGTTTACTCGATAACTCATCCATCCTTCTTTAGATACTTTTTGGTGATATCTTTCAAAGATCAATAATTCATTTATTGAATTTATGGATATAATCCAATAAATTACATTTATTGCATTACAAAAATTCATGCATTTAATTATTGATTAATAAATCACATAGCCTCTAACTCCAGGATCTCACATTCTATGGTGGGAAACAATCATTTAAGCCAGGAGTTAGAAAACTATTTCTATAAAGGATTAGAGGGCAACCATTTTAGGCTTCGTGGGACATATATTTTCTGTTTCAACTACTTAACTCTTCCATTGTGGTGGGAAAGCAGTGATAGACAATATGTAAACAAGTGAGTCTGGCTCTATCTTAATAGATCTTTATTTACAATAACAGGTGTCAGACCAAATTCAGACCAAGAGCCATAATTTGCTGACCTCTGATATAAACAAAAGATAATTGCATTACCTCTCATTAGGTGCTTAACTGTGGTATTTATACAGCACAAAGAGTTCACGGAGGACACAGAAGGTGAACCTCAGCCAACTAACAAGGGGAAGGGGGACACATTACGAGCTGATGTAATAAGTGCATAGAAGAGAATGCAATATTGGTGATTGGCAGGTGGGTTGACACAGTGGATTGTAGGGGGTGGCACACAGAGATATGAGGAGGGCTACAAGGCCCTAGAGGTTGTGGGTTTCACATGTTCTGTCCAGTTTGGACTTGCTATTTTAAATATGGTGTGTTCTACTGAAACTGGGATCTTCAGAAGCTCAAAGACATGATCCATATTGCATTTCAAAATTTCATTCTGGTTCCAACGGGCAAAGGGAATTAACAGGAAATAGTTGTAATGAAGGTAGATGAAGGCAGGACTGCTGGGAGCAATTTTAACAGATTAGACAAGGGACAAAAAGAGCTTGAAGTGAAACAATACAGCGACAGTGAAGGGAGAAGAAGGCAGGATCAACGAAATGCAGTAATAGATGCAGGAAAGAGGATGACTTGATATTTTGACTTAGGTGTCATTAACCACATGAGTCGGGTGATACAGTGAGGGCTCACAGAGTCTGAGATGCCTGAGGGAATCCAGTGTTTAAGAGGTGGCATCAGAGAAGTGAGTACAAGAGTCTGACTCACTGTTCATTCTCTTACCACACTGGATCATGGAACACACACAACACACACACACAGAACACACACACACACACCACACACTCACAGATGGCTAGAAAATGAGACCTCTTCCTAACGCATTCCTGTTGCTCTTACCCTGTTCTGGTTTTTCCAAAGCACTCACCAACTGCTTCTACTATAGAGTTGACTTTTGAAAAAATGTTTATTATTAATCTTCTATCTCCCCTACTAAATGTAACATTCAGAAGGACGGGAACTTTTATTGACTTTGCTCAGTGATGCATCCCAGGCAACTAGAACACTGCCTGTCACATTGTAGGTATTCAATAAATAGGTGTGATGAATAAATAAATTTAAAATTGTGTATGTAACTGTCATTTTGAGCACGAACTCTAAGATCTTTATTTAACTGTTGCCTCTATAACATTCCAGCATTTTTTGTCATTTTATTTGGTAAAAAGATCATTTCTATTTGGTATTTAAAATAAATCCATTTCACTGTTATACTATTTTTACATTCAGAAGGTTAATTCTGTATGATGATTTAGCGACCTTTCCAAATGGAACTTTGTAATTTTTCAGTCCTGCTGAAGAAACGAGCATTTGGTACTGAGAGATCCCTGCCATCATTTCCTCCTTGATAATCTGGTCTACTTAGGTTGAAAATTCCTTTACAGCAGAAACTAGACATATTTTATATGTGTGCGCATGTGTGTGTGTGAGAGAGAAAGCACATCTGCGCACGTGCTCACGCACAGAGGCTGGTGCAGAACCCACAGAAGATGCTCAATAAGCATTTTCATAAGATCTGATTAATGAGAAAGCTGAAGTCTACCGTCATGAATATACACATGTAGAGAGGTGGTTATAGCATCAGGTTCCAGATTTATCCACGAGAGAATGTTCTTATGCCAGAGACTGTTTCATGAATGTCTGGGGTATGATTTAGACAGAATTGCCCCGGATGCAAAAACAGGCCCTGGTTTAATTCCTGAATCAAGTGGATTTATTCCTTATGAAGACCTCCCTAGCTTTGGGGTCTTTCAGTGGCTGACTTTGTTTCACAGGTATGAAAACAGGAAGCTAGCAGCAGTACCCAGGAAAGAAAACAGTAGTGCTAATTGTCAAATTTGTACAGCATTTGCTAAAGGTGGTCAACAATTTTTTCACCACTCTTTCTTATTTTTATCTTTTCCAGTTGCAACCACATATCTAACTATACAAAGCAGGACACTCAATACGTTAACTGAATTTGAATTAGAAAATGGTTCTGGTCAAAAGGTTTTTTTTCTTACACCTTAAGCTAGAGGTTACTGTTTTTGAAAAGAAAAAATTATCATAGAAAATCCTGAAGCTTGACTCATGTAACTTATACCTTC
The DNA here is from genome assembly GCF_949774975.1 of Lagenorhynchus albirostris. Classification (NCBI taxonomy): domain Eukaryota; kingdom Metazoa; phylum Chordata; class Mammalia; order Artiodactyla; family Delphinidae; genus Lagenorhynchus; species Lagenorhynchus albirostris. The sequence continues at coordinate 113,657,358 of NC_083099.1, read as the reverse complement.
TTTCAGCCCCTTTCAGCCGTCTGTCACATCAATTTGTGGTTTCTCTGTGAATATATTAAAGTTCACTGAATAATAATTACCAAAAAATCATAAATGTAGGATTGAGGTTCATTTTAATGAGAGGGGAAAAAAAAATAAAAACCTCCGTGTTAACAAGCTACCTAGATTCTCCTTTTATTTCAACATATTTTCCGGCAAATGGAGACTGAACTATGTTGAATTCATAACAAGAACAAACAAACAGACATAAACTACAACAACTTATGAGCCAATGCTGTGTTCAGCAGGTTTCCAAATGAACACTTTTTCTTTGATAGTATCTGTTAACTAGCTATATTTCTTAATCTTCATAAATGCCATCGCTTAATTACTTTAACTCCTTTAATCATCTGCTAAATCAGCAAGTCTGTCTTTCCCGGTTAAAGTGCTCCCTCTGGCGTTCACTGACTAAGATGCAACAGCTCCAATCAAGTGCATTTGTGTGTAAACAAGCTTGGCTCCACAGCACAACAGAATGGAGTATTTCCGAAATATTTAAACAAATTTCACCTTTAAGTCAAACCTTTTAAGCAAAGAAAGTGATGTCATCGATGAAGACAAGAAGAAATACCTGGAATTCCCCTGAGAATCTACAAAACAAGCAGGATAGTTACCTCCCTCCACTGCTCACAGCTTCGCCTCCTCTCTGATAAGTTACTGGAATGTTACCAAAAAAAAAGGAACAATTAATAGACATGTTTGTGTTTATATATCAAAAGCTATGACATTCATGAGCATATTTCTAGAATGGCATGTTTTCTTCCTTTCTACTTAGAAGCATTGCAAAAATTCATCACAGGAAATAGATTTCCAATTCAACTAGTATTTTTTTAAGATGGTACAGAATTAGATATGTTATTTTTATTTTCTTTACGTGCCAACAAGGTTGAAAACTAAGCAGAAGCCAACTTCAGTTCACTCTCATTAACTATAACTATTACACGTTTGTACATTCACATTCTCATAGATTCCAATTTTGAATTTATTATTTTCATGTAATTTCATGATTTTATGTAAGTGGAATCTTAAATTTGGGAAGGAAAAAACCTACCAGACCATTTCCCCAGAAATATGAGTACCAGTAAGACAAAGATAAACGTTAAAATAAACCTTCTTTCTCTCCACACACAAAGATGTATGCCAAGTTGTGACTAGTAATGAATGCGACCTAGTTTTTCCTGTGGCTTGTGAAAACCCTTCTCCATGTATTTTCATCAGACATGTATACATATTGAAAATATATTTTAATGCTCTTGAAAGCATCCTCGGCTTAATAAATTATGGGTATAAAATTTAGCCATAACAGAAAAAGATTTGCACATAGTCAGGCAAGGGGTTAAGGATATTAGCGTTTCTGTAAATACAGACCCATTTTCTAAGGAGAAATATGGTTCTAAAAGCTGCTACATTCTGCTACTTAGAAGAACTCCAAACTGGGAGTCTGTTAAGGAGAGATAAGTGCTCCCAGTGATTATAATAACTGGATTAAAACCGAGGAGGAAAGGCTACAGGTACATCTTTTACTAGAGGTGAATCGAAAGAAGAGGACCCACTTTGAAAGAAACTGAATGGAATGGAATCTTAGTGCTCGGACTTAAGGCAAATGACAAGTTTTATCTTTCACATGTGCTGGATATTTTGGTTACCTTTAAGAATGTTGATTGTACGGATAGAGAATTGCAAGGGAGAGAAATTTTTGTTTGAAAACCTGAAAGCTTAAGTTAAGGGAAAAAAATGCACTGCCAAGTCTGAAATAATCAATGTGATCATTAGCATGTTAAATCATGCTGAGGGTAGAAACAGTGTGTCCATCTAATGAAACACATGCAAACAAGGCTAAGATGCAATGCGGAGTCACGAATAAGTAACGGCATTGAAGGAACGACAGGCAACACCAACCATTTCTACTTCAAGTGCATGCCTGGCCTGAGTAAATGTACTGTCTTCCATTGTAAGTCCTTTCCCCCCAGCTTACTGCAGAAAATGAAATAAAAACAGGAACACAATAGTACAACACATGCCAAACTAACAAAGAAAAGGAGGGGGGTAAGCGCAAATATATACCTGTTGGTGTGAAGGTAAAAGACGGGACTGAAAAATCAAAACAAAATATAAACCAGTTATTAAGCTGAAGAGAGAAAGGGAACATATCACATTAGTATAAATCAAGCAGACAGCTGAACATAAAACAAATGTAAATAACTAGGCCAGTAGTTCTGACACTCTGATATATGAATAAAACCAAATCTGAGGTTAAAAAAGAAGCTTGTCTCTGAGGTACCATTTTGAAGGGTCTGACGTTCTAGGACGGGAGGGGGTGGGGATTGTGCTGGGTTAGCCTGCAAATGACCCCTGCATTTAGTAATAGAGATTTAGCTCATGGCTTTAGTACAAACAGGAGTCCTCTACTATTAATCATTTCCAAACATTGGATAATGGGTTCTTAAACAAGTATTATCAGGGTCTTGCCTAAACCTTATCTAGAAATCTTAAAGTAAAGGCTTATTAAAGTGGGCTAACTAATAGGTGCATTTAAGTATTCATCATCGAAAGAGAGACAGAGGGAAGGAGACAGAGAGAAAGATAGAAAGACAAAAAGAGAAAGAAAGAAAGAGAGAGAGGGAGGGAGGGAGGAGGGGGGAAGAAAAAGAAAGAAAGAAGGAGAGAGAAAGAGAAAGAAAGAAAGAAAGAAAGAAAGAAAGAAAGAAAGAAAGAAAGAAAGAAAGAAAGAAAGAAAGAGGGGGGAAGAAAGAATGAAAGAAAGGAAAAAGTAAGAAAGAGATGGAAGGAGGGAGGAAGGAAGAGAAGAGGAAAGGGAAGGAGGAAAGGAGGGAAAGAAAGAAGGAAAGGAAGGAAGAAAGGAAGGCAGCAAGCAAAGAAAGAACTGGAACAAAAAAACCCATAAAACTGAATTGTTTCACTGCCAAGAAATGCCTGATACTTATCATATAAACAGTGTAATGCTACATTTTTATCATGATAGAAATTTGTGAAGGGACAGGAAAAATGGGGAGCTTTAAACTTTAACTTCTCTATTATAGTTTACATTTAGAAGCTTCCTAGAAGTAGGCTGAGCATTTTTTTTTAAATACCACACCAAAAGCTAGACAATAGAACAATAATGCCCCTCTGAAAACCTTCACCCTGCAGTTATAAATCTTAATCCAATCAATAATGCCTGAAATTGAACTGCAGACCTCAAAAGTAGCAGCCTTGCCTCTGCCACTTTTCCTATCTTCTCTCATTCCTGGGTGTTGGATAACACCACAGCTATTTCCATGTCATTTCATAGAGGGAGGAGGCTGACATTTTTTCCAAGCTCTTCACGTTAATTTAAAGTAAACACTGCTCTGGTAAAGAAAGCAAGGAAATCTACATTACTTCCTTGTAGACTAAAATTTGCTTTTAAGAAATCCTTAATACACACAAACTAGAATGTTGATTACTTATCACGGATCAAAAAGCTGCCACTTCACATTTGAACTTCTCCAAGAAATTTACTTGAAGATTAGAGCACTGGGGTTGCAAATTCAAATGCTGTAGCATCCTTTACAACTGTCACTTCTTACCAAACCATTTTATTTCTGAGCGTACTAGGAGGAACAAAAACAAAACCCTCAATGCTGGGGATCCGGTTTATACACTGGGCTTCCTTTGCTGCACAGCGGTCTCTGTCTTAGGAATTCTACTGTGTCTTCTTTCAGTCAGGTCTTTTCAGAGAGTCAAAGTAATTTAGCTACAATCAAAAATTCAGAGCCATAGTAACTAGTCCTCATAAAAAATAATAAAGAGGTACATTTGAAAGTAAAGCTACTCGAGCAAGAATGCAGTGCCTGAACATTAATTTGCAATCAAAAGGACACAGGCAAAAAATGAAAGGTCCCCGTCAGTATTCCTAGCCCACCGCTAACCTCAGTTTAAGGAATTGAAGAAGAGATGAAAAGAGTTCTGTCTAAATGAATTTTTTACAGCTTGTACACCAAAGGACAACTTAATTCTCAAAGCTTCCAGTAATAAAATAAACTCCCGCTACGTATGTGGACAAGGGGTACGAGCAGAGGGCACACCTCCGGATAAATGTAGGGGGGAAATGATAAAAATCCTCACTATTACCCGAAAGTCACACTCTGGTTTGATGGTTTATAGGTCAACAGCCTATTGATTTCTTTAAAATATTTCACTTCCTTTTTTCTTAGAATTACCAGCATTGTTCTGGGCATAGACAATTTAAGATTTCAGGATGCACTTTTCAAAACTGCATACAACCAGAATTATGAAAAAGTGCTAACACGGCAAAGTGAGGAAAGCAGAATCGAATGCTCACCAATTACATTTGTAATTATGTTCTATGAGTTCTGCTTAAACACAAGCTAGTTAAAAGGACGATGATATTAGTTTAACAGGTTTTGCAGAAAGAGCACATAGGCATTTGCCGGCATGCTTAAAGTACATTAGTAAAAGAAAAGAAACATTTCAGAAGGGGAGAGGGTTTCATGTCACATATTTAGATTTCAAGACAAGAGAGAGCATTCAATTGTTACAACTACACAGCTATCAGACTTCATGGCAATAAAAAATACAGGATTCCTGGGGAATTCAGGAGACTCTACGTCTAGACGTTAATTAGTCACTTTTCTTCATTCAAATGGGATTTCAAACACACAACTCCCAACAGCCTGCCCCTGCCCGGCTTCACAACACACAGACACCCACAAACCCCTTCTCTGCCTTGGTTTTCAGCAAAGGTTTTATACGGTAACACGTGTGCCTGACATTGATCTACTTTGTATACGTAACGAGCAACCAGTCTCTCTGCGGTAACCTCCCAGCCCTCGTTTTCCATTTCACAGGCAGGGATACTGACATTTTGCTTTATCTCTGCATAGGACACATATCTGAAAAAGACATATTTAAGGATGATAACACTAAGGTGAACGTAGGTACACGAAGAGATTGCTGTGGAGTCGTGGACACGAGGCACATTCATGGATTTCCACAGTGTGGGTGATGAATTTGTGTTGACTCTTGGCAAGACACCTTGGGACCAAGGGCACAAATATTTTAAGACTGTTGTCCCAGACTGTTTTACAAGCGTACAGGGATATTCAATAGAACTTTTCATTGAGAAGAGGTCTAGCTAGCACTAACAAATTCTGACTTTGCCATATCATTGATCAGAGAAATGGCTTGGCCAAGCCACACAGGAAATGTTCACTTAGGAAATATGTAGACAATTCTTTTTAAAGGGTGGTGATGGTGCAGGGAGGTATGTGTTTACTGGTCATCCTCTTTAAATTTGCTTTGCAGCAAAAGTGTTATCTTAGACCTAAGTGTGGACCCTATAACTAGGGTGAGTGTGTAATTTGCCATCCAAAAACAAGGACAATTTTAAGAGCCAAAGGAGCACTGTAAATAATTTAGTTGGACTAAAGACATAAATTGGGACGGTGGCCTGAAAACTGGGACTTACAATCACCCTGCCTTAGAGCCCAGATCTGATGCCCAGAGCGGATGAAGCTATTTGAGGAGGGAAAGGCAAAAGGATTATCTATCTGATAGTGTTAACAACCTCATCACAAAATATAAAATACAAACCACCAACCTACAGACTTCGAGAATATGTGGTAAAAAATGTCTGTGAAATCCTTAGCATATTTGGCTCGTCCATAAAATTGTAAACAATTGCAGTTATATAAACGTTCTCTTCTAAACTGTAAACACATTTTTAACAAATCATCATCACCCATTAACAGTATATACATATTCAGCTCTGCAACTTTAAATTTAACAATAAAAAAGTTCTAAACCTCCTCTCTCTGAAAACTGAAGCACATTTATCAAGAAACTATTTTATAAATAATCAGAAATAATCGGAAATATCATTATTTATAAATAATCTCTTTAGCTTTACAAAGGGCAACAACATGCCCTTTAAAGTTGTGCGACAGTCCAAAGCTTGTATTTATAATTCCTGTGACAAGGAGATTAAAAAGTTTCCTCCAGAATATAAAGTAATTCCCTAAGAGAACAAGGGAATGGTATCGCAACGAAGGGTAGACCTACCCTGGTGAAATATATTTTAAAGGAACTGGGCCTGAAACTGATAAGCCTATTTGTAGTACTGATACTCAAGAGGAGGTTATACCTAGATACTGCAATAAAATAAAAGCACTTTTGAAGATCTTTATATATTAAAATAATTTCATATAGCATATGCGTAATCATGAATAACTTGGAGTCACAGATTGAAATGAAGAGTTATGTAAACACAGTAAAATATGGAAAGCTTAGGAAAGCTAATACCTTTTCTGATACCCGCATAAGTACTAGTCAGCCCATTTCTCTTCTTCCGGTGTCGGTAGAGCCAGATGCTAAAAACCATAAGGATGATCCAGCAGGCTGCCCCGATTCCTGCGATGAACGCTGGCTGCTTCACAACGTCTGAGATCTGCTGAGCAAGGCTGACTTGGTCCTCAGGTGACACGGGGTTTCCATGAGAATCTGAAAAGCCGTCTTTCGGTTAATTTGGGTGTAAAACTCAATGAGACAATGAAAAGAAGTGTGTGTGTGTGTGTGTGTGTGTGTGTGTGTGTGTGTGTATCTCCCCTCCTCTCACCCTTGAATAGTCTAAGACGCTTAACTGCCTCAGAAACACATTGTTTGAAACTATGTTTAGAAGGGTCTATAAAAATTCAGAATCGTTGGGCTTCCCTGGTGGTGCAGTGGTTGGGAGTCCGCCTACCGATGCACGACCGCGGGTTCGTGCCCCGGTCTGGGAGGATCCCGCGTGCTGCGGAGCGGCTGGGCCCGTGGGCCACGGCCGCTGAGCCTGCGCGTCCGTCCAGAGCCTGTGCTCCACAGCGAGAAGGGGCCACAGCAGTGAGAGGCCCACGTACCGCAAAAAAAAAAAAAAAAAAAAAAAAAAAATTCAGAATCATTAATAAAAAAACAATGAAAAATTAAAATCATGTTACCATTGAAAGAACTATGAAAAATCTTTCTTTTAAAATAATGAACATGGCCAGCAATAGCTATAAGAACGTTCATTAAATATGGGCAAGAATTATCAAGTGTTATGAATAGTCAAAAAGTCTCCTGTTTTCTGTCAGCTATTTTGATTCAAGAATTAAAAATTGATAGAATTTATTGCTATTCTCGGAGCAACTAAGCCCATGCGCCACAACTACTGAGCCCGTGTGCCACAACTACTGAAGCCCGTGCATTTGACTCTGAAAATGTTCTGCTAACACCACCTGCTTTAAAGTAGAAACATTTGTTTCAGTCCAAAACTCTATTTTTTTCCAAGAAAAATAATTGGTATAACTCATTAGTTATGAATAACATTTCTCAAACAGAAAAAAAATGCTTACTGATTATTTTTTCTTATTAAATGACATTGCATCCTGTTAAGACACTGGCAGGTAAAATAAGTAGCATTCAATGGCTAAGGAAACAGTCTTAGGAAAATAGCACCCCTTTCTATGTAAAAAGGCTAAATTGCTACTCATGTTGTGCATGCGTGTGGTTTTTTTTTTTTTGCAGTACGCGGGCCTCTCACTGTTGTGGCCTCTCCCATTGTGGAGCACAGGCTCCGGACGTGCAGGCTCAGCAGCCATGGCTCACGGGCCCAGCCGCTCCGCGGCATGTGGGATCTTCCCACACCGGGGCACGAACCTGTGTCCCCTGCATCGGCAGGCAGACTCTCAACCACTGCACCACCAGGGAAGCCCATGCGTGTGTTTTTTATTTGCTTTTTTCTTGAACAGAATTCCAGATTTCATTCTATGGAGGGTCAAGTCTGAAAAACCTATTTTCACAAGCAGTTGTCGTCACCTGCCTTCAACTGTTTGTTGACTGAAAGTTTTATTTCATGTTCCAGACTCTTTTATCTATGGTTATCCTACAAGCACTTCATCCTCTGAAAGTTCACCAAGCTGACTCTTCTTTTTCTACTACACCCTTTGTATCTGCTAGGTTTATAGATTTCATGGTTATTTGTGCAAGGTTAAGTTGGGTAGCTTCAGATTTTATGCAAACAGCCAAGAGAGGTTCCATGCAGACGACCAGATGGGCTTAACAGAATAAAGTGTGGTGTGACTAATGAATTAAAATGGCCTCTCTGTACCTCAGTCTTTGTCTCACTGCAGCTGAGGCTATATTAAGATATGGAAAATTGGAACACATCTATAATTTCAAGAAAACCAATTTGACCCTTAAATCCCATGATTTAAATCTTAAATAAATAAAATTACACATGGTCCTTTTTCTAATTCATATTTGAAAACCCAGTACTGAAAGTCATATATTATACAAAATAAGTAAATGACATGACAATGTATAAGGTCATCACCATGTAACTTTTAATTTCAGTTTTAATAAGTTAATACTGACTTTTCACAAAACTAGGCAACTATTTGAGTAAAAAGATCTATGTTCGGACTATTTTCCCCCATACCTTAGATAACGTTGTAACAGATACATCAAGCAATTTTTAAACATAGTTTTCGGTATTGCCTAAAAATTTTGGAATAAATGAACCAGAAATAAACCATGAAGCTCTTTTTGCTTAAAAGTTGTGTATATTATAATCTCTGTTGAAAAACAAAGTGCTCGTTGTAAAAGATAATCCAAAAATCAAATTCTGGCCAATGGCTGTGGCAGAAGCAGCCAGCTCTCCACTAAAGACGTGAATGGTACTCTCATAGCATAGAGTTGTTGGGAGGTAGCTCCCTAGCCAGTTACTTGATTTTGCAGTGTTGCCATTCATCTGTTTGGAATCACAAGACTAAGCTCTGTGCAGCAGTGATGTGCACCATTTCCAGACATGTGCCATTTAAACCCTCCTCCACACTATGTGTTTCTTTTCTTCCTTTCTTCTGGCCCAGGGTCAACCTTGGAAGCCCCGTGTTAAAGAAGGGACGCCTCATCAGCCTGTGACCCTCCATAGCTACAACCATTGGACTTCAGGTAGACTTTATTATATTACACTCCAGAAGTTCTGCAAGTGTTATCTGTTACAGCGGGTAGCAGTCTTAACACTGGAACATCAATAGCTGTTTCCAAATTGAATGCAAAGTTCATTACGTACAGCAACAAAGTTTATTCACAGTGGAATGCTTCTTAATTTTGTTCTGAAATAATTTCTAAGATGTCATCAATATTATCAACATGCAACAGTACTATATACTTATTTGTGATATATAAAGATTCATGTATCTGATTCATTTTCATAATTTAGCAACTGGCATGAAATATTACTAATGCTTAACTTCTGATGTGAAAGGAACAAACAAAGTTGACTATATACTTCTTAGTATCTTAATTTAAATGTCACCTCTTAATATCTGACCGTTTTCTCTCCCCTTTCCATTTATAATTTTGGTGCTGTTTTTTTATTGTTTGTTTCAGATTTTACTGGTAACCAATAAATTTGAATTTTATGTTCATGCCACATTGTCTATCATGAAGTGTGGTAACTAAGGCTTCTGTCAGGTTTTTGTGTTTCTTTTTTATTCATCTAACCACTTTTGAAGCACACATTGCATTTTTAACTTTCTAAGTAATTAGCATATGTCATATTCCAATGCTCTTTTACATCTCAATCTACCTTTTTTGTTATCAAAAGCAATACAATTTTAAAGACACATAAATGGTGAATATAAATTACATATTGCTGTAAACTTCCAATACCTAGTTTAAGTTGTTTCTTTTTAAACCCAAACCACTGTAAGTTCCATGCAGGTGCAGACTGCATCTTTCCTGTTCCCTGAGGCATCCTTATTGCTCAATTAATAGTATTTATTGAAAAGATGAAAAAAATTCAATAGGACAGGATTAGGATGACACAATACTGACGGCCTTTTGCTTAAAATATCATTTAAAAATGTGTGCTTGGATAAGTTTAAATTCAGTTGTGATATTATAGATAGGTAAAATAAAGCTAACACCGTCATTTTCATAATTCTATTGCCACATTCCATAGCCTATTCAACTTGCAATGGTTGGCTCCACTATATACCAAAAAGAAAAGCAGGACAGTGGGTACACTGATATGTCTTTCAAACCAGATCTGCATTGGCACTCACCTAACTGGATGAACTGTGGCTCACTCTTCACCCCGGCTCCCGCCCCAGTGCTGGCTGCCACCTCTACGCTATACCGGATCCCAGGAACCAGTGAGGGAATAACCACAGAAAAGGTGGAACCATCTACTGTCTTGTTTATATGGTATCGAGTTTCATTGCCCAGACACCAAACCTATAAGAAGAACACAACAAATTATATAAGTTAATGCAAAGATCAGCACTGTGGTTTTAGACTTAGACAGAGTTCAGACCTATCATGAACCTAATGTAGGAAGTTTCAAAAGTCATTTTTCCCCTGGATCTAGTCTGAGAAGACTCTTCTAGTCAAACCTAGTAGTACCTTAGTAGTACCTTAAAGGCCTCCTTGAACTTTCTTATATACTTTTAAAGGATTATACCAGGTGATTCTATAAAAGTTTCTACAAAGGATTATATCAGATGATTCTACAAATGATTCTACCAAGACCCTGGTTCTTAACCTTATCATCAGGACTTTTTTGTTTTTTTAACACCTAGAAATTATATGCCAGGAAAAAATAAAAGGAACTTGCAAAAAGCTGTATACATCTAGATAAAGAACAATAACTTACCTATTATCATTCAGTATTTGCATTCCTACTCTGGACTTGCATAATACTAGCTGACCAGATATCACAAAACAAAAATGAGTAGGAAACTCTGTGTCTAATACTTTACTTCAACAGTTCTCTAGATAAAATTCCCTGGTGCTGTCACAGTCCCATCACCTTTCGTGTCAAAATCGAGAAACAGTTGATTTAAAAAGAGAGAGCTTCTGAATAATCTAAAGTATCTTGGCATAAACATGGTTTTTAAAAATAAAACTGAACATAAAGAATAAGGATCATTCTAGGATTTATTCCACCTATGGTAGGTTGAAAATGAAAGAAAAATTTGAAAGAAAAATAGCGCTGAAAAGAAAAATGAAAGAAACATAGCACTCTGATCTTGTATTTACAGTAATTTTAATTAGCCTTTAATAACATACATAAGATCATAAAGAATAACAATACATATTTGATTTAAAAGAAAAATATTCTCCTAATAAGAAAATTATTGTATGTCTCATTAACGTTGATATTTGTGGTAGGAAATTATTTTCAGGAAATTAAGATTTCTGAACTATGCGATAATCCTTAATTTAAATTTTACTAACGGAGTATTTAATTATTAGAGTGATCTTTTGCAATGTTATAGAGCTTGAATATGATGCATGACAGTATTTGGACTCAGTTTCTATAAGAAAATGATCCATGGAGTAGTAAAACATGCTCTATGTGCTTTACGATGTCCTTAAGCAAGGTGTAGGATTAGTTTCAAGTAGCCTATTGTCTAAACTGTAACAGGAAATGGGATTTCAAATAAATCTAAGAGTGTCAGTGTCCTCTATCACATGGGCAAGGGCCTTCAATTTTTTTTCTTTGAAAGTTAATATTATTTTAATATAATTTCAATGCATAATACCAACAAATGGTCAGACTCTATACCAGGGTCTGACCATTTGGAAATAAAGAGTCCTTTGTGATTTTTTCTCCCTCAATTACATTACACAGCTGAACCAAAGCCACAAACTGATTTTGTACCAGTCAATCAGGTTGTGAAAGGCATTTTATTATTTTAAATTGACCATGAAGTTAAGTGAAATCCACCCTTTCACATTTCTTTAGGAGAGAAATGAGTTTTGACTCTTAGGGGAAAATGCCTACATTACACAATTTCGCTTAAGAGCTGAGACATCGCCGCATTTTATATGCTTGAAAATCTCTATGACGGTTTATTTTTCTGGACTGAACCATAGCACCCCATCACTTCCCAGTCTTGAAATAACCTTGAAACTCATGAGAAGGCACTTGAAAGTGTAGAGACTCTTACCTTTTAATGACTGAAATACCCTAAAATATCCACAGCACATTTATGGCAGTATTTTAAATACTTTAAAAATATGTTGCCCTTTTAAAATACATGCAACTGTCATACAGAGGTTTTAGTTTGTTTTTAAAAATCATTTTAAAATAAACTGTTATACCTAAAATTGAGCTCAGTATATTTGGTCATTGTACAAATTAATTTGGTACTCAAAAGTACACTTATGATCTTTATTTGGGTTTTATCCAAAAGTGCACAACAGAATCACCTGGAAAGATCTACCAAAGTATATATGCAAGGGCCTTATTAGACTTGCTGAATCAGAATCTCTGAAAATGGTGGCCAGGCACCTATATTTGGAACATGATTCCATAAGTGATTCTGATGTTAGCATATAACTACCTGTAGAAGGTAAATGTGTTCACCTTCTTAGCATCAGTTTCATATCAATAAACATATATAAATTCTTACATATATGAGATAATTTACAAAGTATCATAATTTAGCTAGTAACTAGAAAAATACTGAGGTATAATGGACATATATACTGAAATATATATACATATATTTCAGTGTCTATAGAAATACATGTTTTACAGTTAAAAGTCTTCTAGTATGTAGTGTGTTTACATAAGTGTTGAAAAAATACACATAAAATTTACTCTCTATTGAGATTTCCCTAATTCAATCTATCGTTTATTCATTTATCATAGCTCATTAAAACTGTGCTTTAATGTATATTCATTAACAGGATACATCTCATGTTCTTAATTTTTATTGTACCTTGGCATGCTTGAAAATATTTGCTGGAGATGAATCTATATAAGCCTCTCTAAATTCAATGATTAGAGCTGATAACTTCACAGGTAAAAATAATTATTCAGAATCACTGGATTACATTACTTGACAATACATCATATGTTTAAAAAATTCATTTAAATATATACAGAAGTTTATAATTGAATTTCCTCTGAGACATAAAATTTTGTGATGAAAACAAGGTTTATAAAAGAATTTTCAGGCACAATAAAACAATTTTTCCAACTAAGCTCCAATGTTACAAAATTCCAAACATGCTAAAAGAAAGAAATCAAACCATATCTGATACAATTCCATGGGGCAAACTAGTTCTGCAAAATGTATTTAAGCTGTTTTTTAAGGGGAAAAAAAAAGAGATTCTTTTATTAGCCTTTACGTTTGTTGTTTGTGTGAAATTATATGTACCTATATGTACTGTGACCAGGTAAATTCTCTCTTTTAAATTATTTTTTTCAAATGGCTTAAGAAAAAATTATTCCACAATTATTGAATAAAAAGGAAAGTATTTTAAAAATAATTTTACATGCTGCTGTGTGGACCAGCAGATGGCGCCAAATATCCATGAACAATTTAACCAAGGTTGCTTTTTTTTTTTTTTTTCTGCAGGGGAGAGCGGTGTCCATCAGTAAATTGCTATATATGTATTTACCTTGTACTCTTGGACCATTCCATTCTGAGTATCTTCAGGAGGTGGCTGCCAACTGACAAGAATTGCAGTTCCATTTCCATCATGCTTTGATACAGTTACACTTTGGGGTGGGGCACTGGGTGCTATGAAATTGTTTTAAAAAGTAGATATATTATGAGCACACTAGAGAACACTGAAAGCAGGCATTTAACATTTAAACAAAAACATATAAAATTTATATCCATATATGTATATGTTTTAAAGATGTATCTCATTCAATTTGAATAGTCCCAAACTATTTGTTTTTCCTCGATATCGCTAACCTATTGTTATTGTGAGTTTTCCATAACCAAAGTTATATAGATTATCTCCACAAAACATCCCAGGAGAATTCCTCTTTCTCCTACCCTGTAACCCTAGTCCCATGTTCTCCCTAAAAATGTTCAAAAGCATAAAGATAAATATTAACCATCCATGTTATTAACTGTATCCTATAATTTATTGTAATCAAAGTAATAAAGACATTTTAGGAAAAATTCTGGTTATTTTTAAAGAGTACACTTGTGACATGTAACCTTTAACCTTTACGTAAATACTAATTTTTAATCTCTAGTTATAGAGTGTCCAAACATACTGGTTTGTCTAGAGCTGAGGGGTTTCCAGGGACATGAGGCATAAAATGCTAAGTCCAGAAGGTCCCAGGCAAACCAAAACATTACTCACCTTATTTACGGATCATCACTCAAAATAACATTTGATAAATGAATGAAAAATAATTAATGGAAAGACAAGCAAATTGAGGATAATTGCATCTTTAAATGTGAATCTTAGTTCTGAATAATTAAATACATCCAATATGTCATTAAGTAACACAATGTACACATTCGCACATTTTTAGATAGGCCACTACTAAAGCAAGTCGAGTATAATAGAATTTTGGTTTTTAGTAGTTCTAATTAAATAAATCCTATTAACAAAATACAATGCTCACTATCAAAACAGTTAACAATTAATGTCACTAATATTATGACTTAATGTCATTCATACTTTTCCATTAAGTTAATAAAAGCCTAACAAAAAAGTATTGCAATGCATAGTAACCGCACATTTCGTTATACTTGCCTTCTTCTAGGGTTTTGGCAAATTTAATTTCACTATCTGCTCCTTGAAATTCATTAAAAAAAGGACGAGCCTTAATTTCATAGTTGACTCCTTTTTTGAGATCAGGGATAACCACGCTATTTTTGGTTGGAGTCCTCACTTCAAAAACTAACCACTCCGATTCACCATGGCTGGCTCCAAATGGGCGATAAAGAATTTTGTATCCTTGAATATACTGAGACTGTTGGTCCACCTGTTAAAATGACAAATAAAAATGCAACCATTCATGTCCTTTTATTGACTTTTTAGAAAATTATGAAAATTAAATGTGACACAATGCCAAAAAATTCTATCTGACTTCATTCCACAGTTTTCTAGTTTACATAAAGTAGAATACTGAAAACAAATCACTATCTTTTGTAATACGTCCGCTTTTGCAGCCTTTACGTACAATATTAGATACTAATTTCTATGCTTCATGCAGAAATGTGAGGCATCATGGCACTTCCACAACAGATATCTAGAGGTAAGTCAGAGTGTCAAGGGGATGAGGAAATAAAATGTATTTTTCCACTTCCTAATTTTAAAAGACTACTTAATATTATTCAGAAATACTTTTCAGTTTAAAAAATTCATATGCTAATGATCCTATCGTTATAGTACTATGAATATATAATTTGTTTCGTCTGAGACTGGTAAAGTTCATTACTGCAGCATAATATAAAATACACACAAGATGAAATTTTTCTCTGTTTAAAGCCATTTCACAGCTACCATAATAAACAATGCTTACATTATAAAGTTATCATTGGTAGAGAGGTAAGCAACAGATATATATAATTTAACTATCTGTTGCATCTCTCTATATATACATATATTTTTTCAGGTAATGATCTTCCAAAGTCATCTGCTTATTAAAACTGAGATCAAATATTATGGCAGCAACAACGACTCACTGTCCAGTGCACTTCGACCGCAGAGGAAGAAAGGACGGTGGGGTTGTGGAGATGCAGTACGACATCTCCCAGTTCTCGCTGAACCTGCTTGTGATCCACCCCCTGACTTGTTGGGGGAACATCTGCAACAATCCAAGGAGACTGTGTCAGATCCTAGACAATGCAACTGACTTGAATGAAAGCATGGGGGAAACAATCCTTTCATTCATAGAAAACTCTCAGAAAAGAAGAAGCATTCCAACTGTGAAGGATAATTCCAACCTGTGATACAGAATAAAATAGGAACAACTTAACCTTTTTACCAGAGTCAGGAGGATAGGACATATAGAGAGAGACAACAAGCAGAGGGCATGGAGACAGCAATAAAGAGCAGGAGGCAAAGATAACAATGGCAAACAGCGGCATTTGAGGGCTCCTCCTATCATGTAATGATCACTTTCTTGCCAAAGATGAGGAGCCTATGCAATCTCCTCTGAGTTTGTTACACAACCTTCTGTACTGATCCTAACTATGCCAGAAAGAAAAGAGCCAGGATTTGCAGCACAGCAGATGAGTAATGGAGAGAATGGACACACATAAGTGAAAAGCAAGCACAAAAAGACATCCTCACCGTATAAGATGAACCTGGATAGCTTCCCAAATAAGATATATGATAAGTTAATGGTTATGATGGAGGACACAGGAACCACCAACACAATAGGATAGCATAGGATAAGACAGAATAAAACAGAATAGAACAGAACAAAACAAATCTGATGAGAAAAGAGTACTTAACATCTATTTAATTGATGGTTTGGTTTAGTTTAGTTATTGTATCACTGTCAGAAAGGTTCAATAAAGAGTTCTAAATCTCAAGAACACCAACATTTTTGGAAAGGAGACCAAGAACATAGTAAGAATTAAATTGCTACTAGTGTTCATTTATGTTGCACTTTTTTCCCAACAAGAGGGTGTTTTGTTAAACTTACTAAGAAGTCTGTACTTGATAAAAATTGCCTGTTTCTAAAGAGATTTTCTAAGTACAGATGCTTTGCTTTGTTTACAGTAGTAAAAGGGAACACAGGATGAACAAGAGAAGAAAATTAAGATTTTTCTAATATCCATAATTCTCCTTCTCAAAGTACTGTATCTTGGCACATATATTCCGGATTACTTTCCATCGCACAAGCAACAGAAACAAGAATTTTAGTTTTATGAATGATTAAATACTTTTAAAGAACTGAGGTCGGATAGAACACAAAAACATGAATATGAAAAATGTGGTTGGGGACTTCCCTGATGGTCCAATGGTTAAGACTCCGCGCTGCCAGTGTTCAAGGAAGGGAACTTGGCTACAGAAAGACTGAACACCTGCTCCAAGGCCACAGCATCCATGAGCAGGCAGTAAAAGCCAGGCCTTTGGACACAAATCATGCATGCTCTTTTCACTACCCCAGACCACCTTATTCATGGGATCTAAGTTTCTTGGTTAAGAATGCAAGTCAACTGGAAGTTCATACCTCTTTGCAAACTTCCAGTTGCAAAATAAATGACTCACAGGTATGAAATGCACAGGGTGGGATATGTAGTCAATAACTATGTAATGTCTTTGTATGTTGACATATGGTAACTAGACATGCTGGTGATCACTTTGAAATATATAGAAATATCGAATGACTATGTTACGTAACAGGAACTAACACAGTGTTGTAGGTCAATTATACTTCAAAAACAAACAAGCAAACAAACAAACTCATAGAAAGAGAGAACAGATCTGAAAAAAAAAAAAAAAAAGACTCTGAGCTTCCACTGCAGGGGGTAAGGGTTCGATCCCTGGCTGGGAACTAAGATTCCCACATGCCTCATGGCGTGGCTAAACAAAAAAAAAAAATGAGGTCAGCTATATGGGAAAAGAATCTAAAAGAGAGTGGACATATGCATATGTGCATATAATATTCACTTTGCTGTACACCTGAAACTAACACAACAGTGTAAGTCAGCTATACTCCAATAAAAATTTTAAAAAATGAGGTTGGTAAGTATGTTTGATGAAGTCCATGGAAGGCAAGCAAATGAAAGACAAGACAGAACAAGAGTGCTATTCAGGGGTTTCCCTGGTGGTGCAGAGGCTGAAAATCCCCCTGCCGATGCAGAGGACGTTGGTTCGTGCCCCGGTCCGGGAAGATCCCACATGCGGCGGAGCGGCTGGGCCCGTGAGCCATGGTCGCTGAGCCTGCGTGTCTGGAGCCTGTGCTCCGCAACGGAAGAGGCCACAACAGTAAGAGGCCCGCGTACCGCAAAAAAAAAAAAAAAAAAAAAAAAAAGAGTGCTATTCAAAACCCTTAGATGTAATAACCTTGATTTATAAACTTATAAATAAGCAAAATGAGAAAACCTGAGATAGTTTTGGCTTCTCATAGTTTATCAGACCTTTGGAATAGCTTTGGCTCATATCGGTCTTCAGGCTACCTATTTTCACAGACTAGAGCCAGAAAGCACTTGATTGTAACTTTTCCATCTCAGGCAGATTTACTTCTCTACTGGTCTCCATTGCTCCTACAACTTTAGCTACCATCTATCTCTAGGGTAAGAGTGGAGTTCTTGGAATAAGACAGATTTGGCAACTCCCCAACTTAGCAACTCGACAGCCATGTAATATTGGGAAGATTTCTTAACCTCACTATTTTTCAGTTACCTCATCTGTCAAATGGCAATATCAATGGAAGCTACTTCTGAGGAGGGGATTTTTGTGAGAACTGCATTTTTTAAGGCATATAAAGTCCTCTTCTTGAAGGTAGGGATTGGGTCAATTTTTATGAACCCAGAATACCTAGCACAGTTCCATACATATAGAATGTGTTGATAAACATTAGTTGAGTTAAAGTGAATTACTGTATGGAAAACACACACATATCAAACATATTATATTAGCTTCTAAACATGTCCTCTCACATGTAAACTTCCATCCTCAGGGAATCGTCTACCTTTTAGGAAGTGTCTTAGTAATCATTTTAAAAGGTAACTACTATAATTTGCATGGCAATCTCTAATTTCTCTGGTTGAGGTAACATGCCAGCTAATCCCTTCATGAAATCCCTAGTGTAACCATTTTGGCAATAGAATATTATTTTAGAAAATTCCTCATCGGAAAGAAAAATGGAAAGTAATGTCTAATAATGTAATATTGAGACGTATTAATTGGTCCCTTTATTGTTCTTGCTTTCCTTCTCCTCCTGAAAGAAATGTATTATAGTGTGAAATGTCTTCCCAACATTCAGAATTAAACTTGGAGGAAATCTCAGATATGATTCTACTCCCATTATTTCCCCAGTATTGGAGCTCCCTATACATAATCTCTGAGGGGGGGGCATTATCCAGGCCCCCCTTCATTATTTACAATAACTGGTCTCTTATTATCTATAGTATACACATATTCTGTACATTCTATGTCTGTGTGCATATTCTTTAAAAGATAGGGCTCAAGAATGCTGTGTGGACAGAACATGGATAAAGAACAGTACTAACAGTGGCAACAACTACCCTCATCTCAGCAACGTCTACCCCCCAGCCCACTCCCACTTGCTAGGTGCTCATGTCATCTTCCTTGCATTATCAAATCTTGTATTTGGGAAAGCACATTTTGATTACACTGGGACAGGGCTCCAACTCCAACTGCGACCTAGGTCTACCTGACTCCTGAACAGGAAACCATGCCCTGGATCTGTGCAACTTAAAGACCCAGCTCATTCATAGAAATGCCCACTTGGGGAAGACTATTTTTGCAGCCATGCTGCAGAAGTAATTAAAGAAATTATGCCTGCTCCCTTGTGAATCAACTTCCAACAAGTCTTTCCTGAATTCCCTCTACCCCTGGCTCTTCTCCTAACTGCTTACACGTTCTGTACCCTTCAACTGGATTTTCCCAGGTTCTTCCCCAGGCTCCTGCTATGGCCTGACTCAGCTCGGCTTCGGTGTGTCTCAAAAGCAGTCTAAGTACTAGACGATGAAATCTGCCTCAATGTTAACTTCCACTCATTGGCTTGTTTTAGTGCCTGGAGTTAGAATAAGCATATCTTACTCTTAAAATATTAAGGAAGAAAAAGTCAAGCCCAAGTCTAACGTTGTTATTTTGGGGGTTAAATGTGCCAAGTCTTTGGATTTCTTTTCCAATGATGTGGTTTTCAGCCTTTAGTGCAGCCTCACCAACCATCCTCACTGTCTTTCTCTTAAAAGTCTACCTGAAAATGCAGCGCTCAAAATAGGACACATTACTCCCTTCATGATCTGACCAGTTCAGATTTTGATCTGCATATAATTCTGCTAAGACTAGATTTGTTTCTTCGACAACTACTCACTCCGTTGGCTCAGACAGGTGTGCTAATTGACTTCCAACACTGAAGTCATCCTGACGCACCTGACACACACTCACATGTACTCTCTTTTTAAGCCGAGTATCCTCAGCCTATTCTTCTACAGCTAATTTTTTAAACCTAAGTTCAAGTACCAGACTTATAAATTTGCTCCATTAATTTTAATCTTGTTAGTGCTGGCCCATCATTCCAGACTGTTGAGATACCTTTAATTCTGGTTTTCTCACTCAGCACACTAGCTGTGTTTCTCAAATTTTATGAACTTCCTCTGTTTTTATTCCAGACAGTGAAAGAAATACAAGTCCAATGACAGTCTTATGGCATATAATATAAAAGAAATATGAGCCCTGTATATTCATAAATTGGCTAATTTAATCCTTGTCCAATCTTGTGGAGTAGGGATTTTTTAGCCCCATTATATAGATGAGGGAACTGATGCTCAGGGAACATACTAACTTGCTAGTAGGTTGAAGAGCTGAGATGAAAAATTCTTTGATTTCACAATTGTATGACTGTTTCACTATGTTTCCAGTTTTCCAGTTGACATGGGTTTGTTTCCTTTAAGTTGTTCTACTAGCTATCATGTATAAAGGTAAGTTGATTAAATTTTTTAAAAAACTTAAATTAACTCACTGATAAGATGTTGACTACCTCCTCACTTAAGAGTTGAGGATATATTTTACAAAATCATTTATATGAGTATATGACAGAACTGCAGTTAATGAAAAACTTTTCCTAAGGTCTACTGGGTAGAGGCCACTGTACTGGGGACAAAAGTTTAAGTTCACTTTACAGCTGTCATAGTTTCTGCATTCTTTACAAATGCGTATCTAATATTGAAAACCTCAAACTGCCTTAAGGCAGGCTCCAAGAATATTAAAGCTACTGGTGAAGTGACTCATAATAGCAAATATATGCATTTGGGTGTGTTGATTTCACACAGCAAGAAACAGACATGGGCATGTTCTACAACTCAGTTTGCTCTCAGTGAATTCTGAAACAAAAAGTCCTTCCCAAAAGATTGCTTATATACTCACTGGAGAAGACAAAACATGCAACATGGCTGGCAGACCCTCTCCCAAACCAGGAAAAAGTAATTTAAATCTTTCAGTACTTTTGTGTGCAATTTGTTTCTATCACTGTAACTAAGTTTCCATTTTTCCTTTGGAAATATATGAATTAAGATAGAGACATTATGATTCCTCTGTATGTTGAGAAAAGAATTTTATATTTCTAATTCCTACCATGTAGAATTACCCTTCTTTATTAATCTTATATTAATAAAGTATATTTTAATTGTGATGACAATACGTTTAAAAAAAGGTAAAGGTTGATTCAAATTCATCTTTTTTTAATATATAAATTTTACTACTATTAAAACATTAAAATAACAGGAGGAGCGAGAAGGTGGGTAGGAGATAATAATCTGTTGAAAGTTAAAAATAATTCCTGGGCTTCCCTGGTGGCGCAGTGGTTGAGAGTCCACCTGCCGATGCAGGGGACACAGGTTCGTGCCCCAGTCCGGGAAGATCCCACATGCCGTGGAGCGGCTGGGCCTGTGAGCCATGGCCGCTAAGCCTGCGCGTCCGGAGCCTGTGCTCCGCAGCGGGAGAGGCCACGATGGTGAGAGGCCCGCGTACCACACACACACACACACACACACACACACACACACACACACACACACACACAAATAATAATAATAATAATAATTCCTATTCATGAAAGACAATAAAAAGCAGTGTATCCAGAATGTGGTCCAAGTGAAAAAATTTCCAATTTCAAATGTTTTTAGAAGCAGCTTCAACATGTTCATTTTTCCTTTTATCTGTTTCTTTAACCCAGCTTTGACGAAAATATACATGGTTTCCATTTAAAAGTTTAATATATCATGGTTCACATAATTGGCAATGAAAGATAGGCGAAACAACATACAGACCTAAATTATTTTTGCAATGGTTGCAATGTTCAAAACTCATCCAGGAGGTCATGAGTATTAATCTCAACATACATAAAATTTACTCAATTTTAAAAACAATTATGTGATTAAAATTTTACACCCACATATAGTCATATTTAAAAATCAGAAAACTGAAAATAATACAAAAATATTCACATAATATTTTTGCTCATTGAATTTGTGATTTATAAAATGAGAAACATTTCTCTGTTATTCATCTTGTCTTGGAGTGCTTAGTCCAGAAAATAAGAAAGTATGCAGACACTGTGTATTAAAAATTAATTGAGCAACTTGGATAATAGACCTATGTTAAATATACAATCCTAGCATGTAGTACAAATGAGTTACTTGTAAAATTATAACATCTAAAGATAAGTAGATGTCTCAAGGCTGAGTAAATCAATATTTACCTTGTGTTTTCACTGGGTCTGATATCTGGCTTGGATCACTAATTCCATATGCATTTGCTGCCCTCACAAGGAAAAGGTAAATTGCATTAGGTTTGAGTCCTTTAATGGCAAATGTTTCTGTTTTCACATTCTCTGCTACGGTCTGCCAGCTGCTGCCAGATGCATGGCTAAGGATAGATACACAAGTTAGAACATGCATATTTAATGGTAAATCAAAAGAGAGAACAACTAGGAAACATCGTCTTCACTCTACCTGAAGGCTTCTATAATATAAGATGTTGGAGTAGCACCTGAATTCAAATTTGGTTGCCATGACAACGTTACTGTATTTCGGCTGACATCTGTAACTTCAGGTTTTGAGGGGGCACTAGGGATTAAATTTGGGTCGGTGGGTCTTGGAGGCTGAACTGGAACTCCAAATTCTAACAAAGAAGAAAAAGATGAAAGATGTTTACGCAGATAAGCACATAAATGTAGATATCATACCCATCCACCTACTCAAGCATCAAGACATGCTCTTCATCTTTTTACCAGTGAGTAAACAAAAGCTTTATTTTAAGGTAAAATACTATTGAATTTACCTTGGACTTCAATGTAAGCACTCCATGTTGCTTCACCGCTGGGGGTTGATGCAATGCAGGTGTACCGACCAGTGTCACCCAGCTGAGAAGACAGATGCAAAATAAATATTTGGAACAATCAAGAGCTCACTGGGCTGAAAAAGCAATTATAGTTTTGTATATGGTCCATGAATATGGATAACTTGCATTAAAAAGCACGAACCAGAAACTGCCTCTTAATTTGTTTTTATTGAATGTGAAGTAAAATATTGCATGAAGACAGAAGACAAAAATGTTATTCTAACTGTATAATAAAAATATAATATTTAAGTGCATTAACATCACCATTTTCTGTGTCGTGCAGTAAACAATGAGCTATATAACTTTAATTTCAAAGGGTTAATCTTTATTACTAATTTATAGCTTTATATTTAATAAGTCACGTAATAGGGCTAATAAAATTTAGCCAGTGACTATTCTTGATATTTCATATATTATATGAGTTACACCCATATGGATATCAGAGATAAACAAATATTTATAGAAAATGGATAGACACAAAATGATTTCTTCTTAAAGCATTCACTCTTTTTTCTCATTTTATTTTTTTAACCTGTAACTTAAGGCAGTTTCGTAAGTATAAAGTCAAACTCCAGCTGGAATGATGCTCTCTCTTCCTTTGAAAGACTGACTGCCAGAAAACAAACACAGGTCACATGTTCAATGTTAAAATCATCAGTATCATAATGAACCCATATACCTCTGCCTAAGGTAATAATTCTATCATCAAATAATGTTAGATAAAACAAAAATGCTGTCATCTTGCTCTGGCAATTGTAATAACAAAGTCACAATCATTGTCACATAAAAGTACAACATATTAACTTTCGTGGCACATAAAATGAACTGCTATGTTGATCCAAAACTCCAAAGAAGCCGCCCACAATAGGCAATAAAGCAATCGAAATTTATGTTTATTGCTGTCAAGGCTATTCTTTCATATGCCTCATGAGCTTGTCTGATCTTGATCTAAAATGAAAACGAAAATCAAAGCAAAAGAACACAGTCCTGAAAGAACAGGTATGGGATGTGATGCCCTGGGAAGGTAAATCCCTAAATTGTTCCCACAAACCTGTGGGCTTTCATCATTTAATATTCTGATTTGAAATGTACATTCAACGTGTACATTGCTTTATTGTTTGCATGCAGAGTATTCTGTAATTGCAAAATTCTGAACCAAATATTCACAATAAAAGAACTCTTCAAGTACACGGCACATAATATGATACTGGAAGATATCTTTGAAAAATGCTATATGGAATGAATGCATCACATCAGCACTTGGAAGGTATTTTTATCTCCCATAAATCCTCATCCTTTTCTCCTCCATATAAAACCTTAAACTACTTGCCATGGGCTAAATTATGAGTCAAATCATCTTTAATATACACAGTGAAATGTCTGAAAGAATAACGCATCAAATTAAAAATATATTAATACTGTTATTAACATTTCATTGATTCTAAAATTTGAGACTTCAACACTAGTTGCTGGAGGCAAAACCAAAGTGGAACAAAATGGCAAACCCAGGGTGTCATTTCAAGTTACCTTAGCATATCGGATCTGTAGTACTCCGGTCTCCAGCTGTTTGATTCGAGAATCTTGGGTTGAAACAAGGACTCCATCCTTTCTCCACAGAATTGTGGGCACTGGACTGCCTGTGGCCACACAGCTGAGCACTAAAGTACCATCCACTGCTACAGTCTGATTCACAGGACCCTGTCGAATGACTGGGGGAGGTCGGTCTGCGATCACTGCCGGAACAAACAACAGGAAATAGATTTCTGCAACTGGAAGCAATTTTCTAATCATCCGAACAACAGCAGTTGCTCTAGGCTTTGAAACAAACTAATTAAACAAGTAATTAAAGTAGGAGACATGCATTATTCAGAATGCATTTCTATGATGCACTGATTCAGAATATTAAAATGTACTCCTTTCAAATGACCAACCACTGACTAGGCTTGCTGCATTGTCAAGGGACCTACTTAACTTAAGAGTTCAGAGACTAAATAAGGATTGTGGATGGTGAAGGAAATGTATAGTGGAGAGAAGTGGAATACTGTGCTTTTTAAACTTTAAAATACGTAAAACACAAAACAACAAAAAACCCATTTACACCAAGGAAACGTATAAGACAGATTTTCATAAATGACCCCAAACCAACTTGATAATCTTTCTGAGTCCAACAGAAGGAATGATGGTATCATACCAGCATGCTTGACAATTTTGGATTCAAAAATGTGCTTTGGACTTTGATAACTGATCGATCAATATGACTGAGCTCTTTTTATCTTGGAATTTTTTTCTATTAAAAGAGTACATAGTGAATTCAGAGAAACTGGAAAACTGTCTAAAAATATTCTTGGTAAGCTAATCCAAAAATATAGTTGAAGTGGATATCCTAACCCAGGATATAACACACTTCCATATCAGAATTATAGGAATGGGAAGGCACTTTCGCTAAATCTATCACCTTAACAGTTTTAATGTCCCATGGAAGGAAACAATGGAAGGCATTTTTATAACATATAAATAAAATTACTCTTATTATATGAAAAAATCTAAAACCTAAAAATTCTATCTGAGATAATAAAGTCATAATTTTAGGAAAAAATCCAAAACAACTGTAGTGGAACTAGTATAAATCCTGCATTAGAGATGTTCTGATCTCCTGACATAGGCAATTTAGGTGAAATTCCATAGATAGTTTTTTAAATGAATAAACATTAAAAATAAAGTTCATTTTTCATTATTAAACTTTAAAATTCTGAATATTAGTTTAAAATACTTTAAGTCACAAATATTCAAAAGACAACTCTAAGAAATTGCCTGATTAAACAAAACTGGTTGCCAGAGTGACTACATTTTGGATGCAACCATTTGCAAAGCTGGATGTGTCATGTTCAAAGTTTTATGCACCAAAGATTTCTCACAAGCTGGAGTCACACTTCAATTTGTTCCTCATTTATCATGCAATAATTATTAGTTTTGGGCATTCAATCTAAGAAAAACAAGAAAGCAAGAAAGTGAAATCAGCAACTGTGCATTTTCACTCCACCCTTCCAATTCTCTTCCATCTTTGGTCGCTGGTGCGAAATCTGTTAATACCGTGGAGGTATATTAGAAGGCTGGAGTTTGAAACTTGGCAGGAGTGTTTCAGATACTCCATGGATGAAACATGTAAGCCAATAATTCCTTTGCTTAGAATCGTTTAATCTTTTCTACATTATCTGTTGATTTTGGCTCAAATCAAATTAGAGGCCCCTCCTGGTAAGTATGAAAAAATAATGATAAGTGTTTTAGTGCACTGGGGTTTTTACAAGACTCTACCACCTGTGTTCCCTTGATTATAAGAATGAACGAATATTTATTTCCAGATATTAATTGAATTAGTAACAGAGTGTTTCTTTATAACTGATTATAATAAAGTCCAGTAACAGAGTGGTTTACATTTCGTAGTCTTGTTATATTTAGAAACAATCCAATATCCGGGGATTTATTCAACTTTCTATATCTTTACAGTTCTTTGATATTTGCATCATATTTAGCGTCATCCTCACTTCCTTATCCTATCCTAACCCAGTTTAATGATGTTGTTTCTCTGTTATTGATTTCTTCCTGGTTTACACTGGGTACTTTACAAAAATAAAGCAAGAAAAGAGAAGCAGGGTTGATTATCAGGCTACACATCTGTCATGTGTCTTTAGGCAAGTTCCTTAAATTATCTAAGTCTCGGTTTTTTACCTGTAACATGAGGATAATAATACTTGCTCTAACCAGCTCAGGGGATTGCTATGAAGATATAAATGGAATAACAAATATTCCATGTACTTTGCTAATTGCAAAAAGCTAGACAATTATATGAATTGTGATATCACGATCCTTTTCTATAAAATAGTAATATGTAAATCAGAGGTAAAAAAGTTCATTAAAGCAATTTTATGTTTTTAGGTAAAGACAATGAAACATTTTGGTGTTGTCACAGATTAGAATAAAATACTGATGAAACGTTCAAAGTTACACAAATTAAAATGTGTAGTACATTTAGCAGTCAACACTAAGTTTAGGATTTATGAGAAAAACTTCAAATAGAGTCTAATATCTCACATTTGGATTATTAAAATGAATTATCAGGTAATAAAATAGGATGTGTAAGACACAGAAATATGATTTAAAGAAAGTAAGTGCATGGACTTTGTAATCAGAAGGACGTAGCACTGTAAAAAGAAAATGTTCCGTATTTGTGCTCTCTAGTACAGAAGCCAAGAGCTTCAAATGCTACTGAGCACCTGAGTGTGGCTGGTGTGATTGAGGAACTGGATGTGCACCTTTACTTAATTTTAAGTAATTTTGATTCAAATTTAAATAGCCTCATGTGGCAAGTGCCTACCATACTGGACAGTGTAAACTTTTGTTTTTGTTTTTCTGTTTTATTTTTAATATCTTTCTTGGAGTATAATTGCTTCACAATGGTGTTAGTTTCTGCTGAATAACAAAGTGAATCAGCTATATGTATACATATATCCCTATATCTCCTCCCTCCTGCGTCTCCCTCCCACCCTCCCTATCCCACCCCTCTAGGTGGACACAAAGCACCGAGCTGATGTCCCTGTGCCATGCGGCTGCTTCCCACCAGCTATCCATTTTACATTTGGTAGTGTCAAACTTTTGTTTTAAATCTCAGTTCTGCTAGTTAGTATCTGAAGGATCTGGGTATATCTTTTCACCATTCTCTGCCTCAGTTTCCTCATCTGTAAAATAAGAAGTCATATTTGAAATTATTGAACTGTTTAAAGTTCTTAGCATAATGCCTGGCACAAAGGAGGCATTGAATAACTTTACAAAAGCCAGGACATGGAAACAACCTAGGTGTCCAACAACAGATGAATGGATAAAGAAGATGTGGTACATATATACAATAAAATATTACTCAGCCATAAAAAGGAACGAAATTGGGTCATTTGTAGATATGTGGATGGACCTACAGTCTGTCATACAGAGTGAAGTAAGCTAGAAAGAGAAAAACAAATATCATATATCAACGCATATATGTGGGATCTAGAAGAATGGTACAGATGAACCTATTTGCAGGGCAGGAATAGAGACGTAGAGAACGGACATGTGGACACAGCGGGGGAAGGGGAGGGTGGGACAAATTGGGAGGTTAGGATTGACATGTATACACTACCATGCTTAAAACAGATAGCTAGCGGGAACATGCTATAAAGCACAGGACGCTCAGTTTGGTGCTCTGTGATGACCTGGATGGGCGGGATGGGAGGGGTGGAAGGGAGGTCCAAGAGGGAGGGGATATATGTATACATATAGCTGATTCACTGCATTGTACAGCAGAAACTAACACAACATGGTAAAGCAATTATACTCCAATAAAAAAATTTCTTATTATAAATATCAGTACAGTGGTGATGGTGGTGGTAGTGGTACAGATATGAGGAGTGTAACAGATGATATAACCCTATTAGAGCAGGGTTTATAAAAGTTTACCTAGTTTTCCACATGTTCAATGAAAGATTTAAAGACCCTAAGAAATGAGAGTATTTCATCAGAAGTAATATTTTTTGTCACCTCAAGAATAATAATCATAAAATCTATGTTAATACATATAAAAATATTCATAAAATAATTTTAGGTGAAAAAGAATACAGAATAACACACACACTGACTGGTTTAAATATGTAAAATTCACATCTAAAAACCAGCAAACATCAGAGTCATATATCACAATTGCCATCAGTTTGTAAACATATCTCAACACCCATGAGTTAGGCTGTAAACTGTTACCTCATTTCAGCAATTAGGGAGCTGAAACATTGAAAGTTCACGTGACTCGTCCAAATCAAAGAGTTAGTCATTGGCAAATAGCTAGTAATTAGAAAGTTAATGCTCTTTCCACTGTATATCAATCACTTTTGAGAGATTAATGCAAGTGATTTTAGATTTTATACGTCATTTAATCATCACTAACTACTTCTTCTTACGTTCTAGTAATTAAGAGAAGAAACATTTTCAATTAAATAGGTTATATGAATTTCCATGTTCCTGTGTCAAACAGGATTTGGGGTAGGCCTCAGCTACAGAAAAACAACATTTCAAAGACAACTGCTACTCTACCATATTCTGTGTCTCATGTTTTATTCTGCCTTTGCCTTTGTTCTGTTTGCAAACAGTAAAGAAAGAAAGTCAAGAAACTAAAGTCAAATAGTTTCCAGAAAATACTCTGCCTATTACCTCTCTTCGACTTGATTTGGTAATATGTAAATACTGATATTATCAGCACTCACAGTAAGTACAGTTTACCTATGAAGAATGAGTCCATAGTTGTAAGTTGTTTGTACAATATTGATGGACTCCAAAATAAAGAAAACAAAACTAAAAATACAGTACCAAACACAAAATCACCTTAAATCTCCCCAGAGACTGTAAGATGAAACTTTTAGAAGTGAATTGGCTATCAGGGATGAACCCCAAATCCACAAATTTAGGAGTTTTGTTTTCATTTTTTAGTTTAGCAAAAGTTGACATGCTTGATCTATGCTCACAAATATAACCATTCACGATAAGGCCATGTCAAAAGGCACCTAGAAAGTTTTGCTTTCAATTATGAGAATAATAAGAGATATTTGAAAATATTTTATTATAGTTTTCTTTGACCTTTTTTAATGTATATCCTTACATACAAGTTGCTTTATAAAGTTGCAATCATAAACATATGTGCAAATCTATGTTCTACTTTTCCTATATATTGATTATATTAATCATTATATGCATTACATGGTCTTCACAATCATCACTTAATAGCTCTAATGTATGTAAGAAACTGTAAAAACATTTTAGGTCATTCTAACGTATTAGGGCAGTAGATATATAATATATATCATAGATAGTGTTAAGAGTGTAGACTTTTGAGTGAGACAATCTTAATTTCAAATTCTGACTTAACCAACAGCTAGCTCTTCATTCCTTCCTTCTTTGTTTCATTCACTTATTCAAAAAATATCCATTGAGAGTCTACCATGTGTCAGACCTTAGTGGATACTGGGTATATATTTAACTTGATTGGACAGCTAAATTCCCTAAATTGGAAGACTCAGATTGTTAAGATGTTAATTCTCCTTAAATTGTTCAATAATTTAAGTGGAATCAAAATTAAAATTCTGATTTTTTTGTTTGTTTAGGATGTTAAAATGTGTGTGTGTGTGTGTGTGTGTGTGTGTGTATTATGTGTATGGAAATTGAAAAGTTGATTTTAAAATTTATAAAAAAAATGTAGAGGACCTCTAACAGCCAACCCAAATCAAGAAAAACAAAGTTGGAGACTTACATTACCAGTGTGTAAGACTTACTATAAAGCTATAATAATTAAGACCATACATACTTGCATAAATAGATTAATGGAATATAATAGAGAGAACAGAAGTAGGCCACTACATGTATGCTCATTTGAATTATGATTAAGATGCCACTGCAATTCAGTGGGGAAAGGGCTGTCTTTTCAATAAGTGATGCTGAAACAATTAGTATCCATATAAGGGAAGAAAAAGAATTTTGACCCTTATTTTACACTATACACAAAAATTAATTCAAGACAGATTAAAAACTTAAATCTCAAAAGTACAGACAATAAAGATTCCAGAAAAAACACAGGAGAATATCCTCACAGTCTCAAGGTAGATTAGGGAACTAAAAGCACCACGTATAAAAAAATTAATAATACATTGGTCCTCATTAAAATTAGTTACCTAAGCCTTAAAATCATCATTAAGAGGGCTTCCCTGGTGGTGCAGTGGTTGAGAGTCTGCCTGCTGATGCAGGGGACATGGGTTCGTGCCCCGGTCCGGGAAGATCCCACATGCCGCGGAGCGGCTAGGCCCGTGAGCCATGGCTGCTGAGCCTGCGCGTCCGGAGCCTGTGCTCCGCAACGGGAGAGGCCACAGCAGTGAGAGGCCCGCGTACCGCAAAAAAAAAACACACACAAAAAAATCATTAATAGAATGACTGGGAAGAAATATTTATAATACATATATCGGACAAAGACTTGTATCTGGAATACATGGGAAAATGAAAAAAAAAGAAAACGAGAGAGAGAAATGAGTATATGCATCCACCAAAAGGCAAACAAGATAACTGAGTGCACACGCCCACCCATAGACTTATACAGAAATATTTAGCTTTATTAATAAAAGCCCTAAACTGAAAACAACCCATCAATAAAGGGTCCAAAAATAAATTGTGAGCTATTTATACAATGGAATACTATACAGCAACAAAAAGAATGTATATATGTTTATTTTATGTATATATGTATATATACATATGTGTATACAGGTACTGTGCATTTTTTGAAAGTTCATTTTAAGCCATTTTGCTTTTATGAAAGACCTACATTAGTACATGTGCCCACTAATCAAAATAAATCTGAACTGGATTTTCATTTTTATGAAAAGAGGAAATTGCTTCTTCACTTGATGCCATTTCTTTGGCTTACAAAAGGTTTCATAGGAATGCTCTACTTTTGGAGAGCAGGGAAACCCGTTATATACACATATGTATATATATTTAATATATTTACATGCTTACTTATAGTTTCTTTTCTTCTTACTACTCTCCATCTTATGGTTTGGAGATTTTCTCCATTACTGCATTTTTATAAGATATTTGGCATTAATTAATCATGCTTAGAAGAGTTGATAAATAGAACAAAACCACATTACTAAGAAAAACTTACTCATCATGAATCCAACTTACAATCATGAATTGTGAGTTGGATTTGTCAACAATTCATCTTATCTCCTTAGTATGGAGGAAAGAAAAAGGATGATATTTTACACTAAGAGATTTTAAAATAACTTCGCATTTTCCAAAACATGGACACAGTCCTACGTACAACTACTCAGTGTAAACTTTCCTTGTATAATTGCTAGGCTTTTATGAATGTAATTTGATGCTAGAAGTTTATAGTATAGCCAAGTTAAAATAAGAATGATTTTACATTTAATCACTGTATCTTCAGCCTTTTCACATTACACCAAAATTGCTGTAAGAAAGGATACAAAGTTGAAAATAAATGCATTTACTGGCACTCTCTTTAGACCCTAAGCCAAACTTGGACGTTTTGAAATAAAATGCTCTACTTTACCATCGGTAACTTCCAAATATGCTTTTGTGATGATACTTCCGGCAACATTTAAAGTCTGGCAGATATAATAACCAACATCAGATCGCTGGACATTAGTAATAGTGAGGTCACCAGTCTGGGAGACTGAAAAACGGCTGGATGACTGTGGTGGCTGATACGAGAAAAGCAGATTCTAGAACCCAGAATTTGGGAGGAAAGAATAACAATAGGTTAGTTGCTAGTTTCCAACATGTTGGCATACATACATACATATATTTACAAACAGATGTATAAACATTTACACACACACAAACACACATACTTGTATATGCAAATAAGCTAAATATCCTCTAACATACCCAGATATAGATGTGCACACACATAAACATATAAATGCACAAGGTTTAATGATCTAGCCTTAAATAGGGTTAATTGAAAATTTAAATGAATTCTAAATATGGATATATGCCTTTACAATTTCAGTTTCAAACAATACTAGATATAAAAGGATGTTAGATACCATTAGAATTAAAAGTTTTACATATTTAACCAAAACAAAGACAAAAGCTTTGTTTCACATAGATGTGCCTATTAGGATTCTAAACTCTAAATCTTTTCATGTATAAAAACAACATTAAAATTTAAACACATTCTGACAAATTAAGTTTAAGAATATCATTTAGGCACCATTATAACTATGCCTGTTACCGGTCCATTATAAAAGTTCACTAATCTATCAAATTGTTAACAGTTTCTTGTTTTTCTGGTTAAATGGTGGGCACATCTATTATAAATTTTTAATCAAATACTGAATTTAGGAATTCATAATGGAGTTTTATTTTTGCAGAAAGTTATCTTAAAAACAAATGGAGAGAGTGTATATTTCATGTAAAAAACATATCATGTCATTGTTTTTCATGAAATAAAGAATATCAACATTTCTTCTAATCAAATAAATTTGCTACTTTTTAAAAGTTTAGGTGCCTTTTAACATTTGTCATTTACAAAGGCTTAACTACTATTGCATGGAAATGTGTCCAATGACAAAATTTTAGGTAACAGTGAGTTATATCATTAAATCAAATCAAACCAAATCAAAATTATTTCAAAGTTTGATACAGATTTTAGGTGACAATGAATAATTTATTTAAATAACTAAATGAATCATTTAAATATTACTCTACTAAGAAGAACTGCTAGTGGATTTACTATTATCGCTACTTGATATTCTTACATAATACACTTTCAATTTTTCCTGTTCTACTAAAATATTTTGTTTTTTTCTTGTCTTTAATTTGCTGTCAGCAAATTTAGTCCTTTGAGGCCAAATGAAACGTATTAGAACCAACTGAGGTATTAGAACTTAAATGACAGCCTCTGTACAATAGTCAAGTTGATATTTGCCTACCAAAGTGAAAATTATAGTGAACTTGATGGCATTGCATACAAATGATTAGTGAGTGCAGTCAGTACACTACCTGTGTGTTATTTGTATGAACGTAGTAGAAGCAAGATCATAAAGCAACACACCCAAGGTTGATTTAAGCAAAAACTAAAAGAGGTTAGGAATAACTGTATCAAAAATGAATGAGAATAATTTTTTACAGGTATCAGAAAACAAGTAAAGGGAAATGTGTCCATTTACTGAAGAACTGAAGTCACTAAGAGATAAGAAAAAATTTGTGTTTTGGCCATCATCAAAAAATCTACAAACAATAAATGCTGGAGAGGGTGTGGAGAAAAGGGAACCCCCTTGCACTGCTGGTGGGAATGTAAATTGATACAGCCACTATGGAGAACAGTATGGAGGTTCCTTAAAAAACTAAAAATAGAACTACCATATGACCCAGCAATCCCACTACTGGGCATATACTCTGAGAAAACCATAATTCAAAAAGAGTCATGAACCACAATGTTCACTGCAGCTCTATTAACGATAGTCAGGACATGGTAGCAACCTAAGTGTCCATCAACAGATGAATGGATAAAGATGTGGCACGTATATACAATGCAATATTACTCAGCCATAAAAAGAAAAGAAATTGAGTTATTTGTAGTGAGGTGAATGGACCTAGAGACTGTCATACAGAGTGAAGTAAGTCAAAAAGAGAAAAATAAATATCGTATGCTAACACATATATATGGAATCTAAAAACGAAAAAATGGTCTGAAGAACCTAGGGGCAGGACAGGAATAAGGATGCAGACGTGGAGAATGGACTTGAGGACACAGGGAGGGGGAAGCATAAGCTGGGATGAAGTGAGAGAGTGGCATGGACATATATACACTACCAAATGCAAAATAGATAGCTAGTGGGAAGCAGCCGCATAGCACAGGGAGATCAGCTCGGTGCTTTGTGTCCACCTTAGAGGGGTGGGATAGGGAGGGTGGGGGGGAGACGCAAGAGGGAGGAGATATGGGGATATATGTATACATATAGCTGATTCACTTTGTCATACAGTAGAAACTAACACATCATTGTAAAACAATTATACTCCAATAAAGATATTTTAAAAAATCTAAAAAAAAAACTATTTTAAAGTTTCCTATTATTTTTAAAGTGAAAGTGTTTCAAAATTCCCTTTTTAATAAGCTGAAGCCTAATACTGAACTTAATTTTTAAGACCACAGATCTCTATATTCTAGCTTCAATATATATAGAAAATTCTGGTTTATAAAAATATAGAGAGAGTAGGACTTGATAGCAAATGGTGACCACATATTACAGTTTTCAAAGAATTAGAATATACTGAACTATATCCAATATGACATCTATGTTAAAGAGACTTTCATATAGTTTGATGAATTTTTAATTGATAGATATATGATAGATAAAACATAAAGAAGCAAAGAAGACACTTCAGATTCCTGGTGCTTTCAGAAAAATTGCACTGACTAATTATCATCTTTGTTTTAAATGTGTGTAAATCTCTTTTAACATATAATTACAAATCTGAATAATAAAAAGTTATAAGTAATTAAGTTGAGGAAAAAAGTAGTTTTTAAAAAAATGTGGTTGAATTGGAAATAAAGGTAAATTTTATACAATAAAACAATTACTATTCTACATACCACTCTCTGTACCAAAACTAGGCAGGGAAAATTTGAGAATTAAAACAAGGTAGGAAATTTTGTCTTCTCTTTTATTGCTGAAATGATTAGGTCACTCAGAGATTTCTCAGTTCTCTTAAAGCGACAGATATGTGACTAAATAATTTGTTGCTTTTTGTTATATATCTGGCACTCATCTTTACTGATTGAAATATTAGAACAAGGTCATACCTGACTCCCCTCTCTCCTCCAGAAGATAGCTGGTTGAGGATTTCCAGTTGCTTCACACTGGAAAGTTACAGTTCGTCCCAATGCAACAACCTGGTCACGGGGTTTCACAACAAAATGTGGAGGTTCTGAAGGAGATGAAACAAATTACCCTGAATCAAAAGCATGGAGTCATTGTCCTATTTGAGACAATTTGCTGATATCCCAAGTGCTGCTGTTATTTTATACCAGTTGTTATGTACTCTATAGATATACATAATGTACCAATTCTCATCCTAACCTAAATGAAGCTAAATTAAGTGCACATTCATAGAGTGGAATCGTGTAGCTCTGTAAAGAGGTTTTTTTTCTTTTTAATTACTTGATCTTCTAAGATTAACTACCTTATTAAAAACAATTCTTGAACTACAATTTGACCATTTACACTCAACGTATGCCTGAAATTTGTATGAATAAATATCTTTTCTTATTTAGAGCTGCTTAAAGGTGCATGGATGTTAATCACAGACACAAGGACCTCCTGATGTAGGCAGGCCCTAAAATTAATTTAACTCAAAAGCTCCCGAAATGCTACCATGGAAATTATAACCATTTAAAATCTTCAGTCCAATTACTTGAATAGAAATGAATTTAAAGCAATAGTGGAGTCGAATGCCTCTTTCATTTACATAGGCAAGGGCATGTTCAAACAGAATATATATGGAAATGAGGGCAAATTTGAAACATCTGCTCATCCTGACATTATAAATACTGCCAGCTTTGTCCAAACTGTTTGATTTATACAGACTTAAATGGCCACTTCATCCAGCAGTAAATAGAGTGTCAGAAAATTGTGTCAGTTACATTGAGAACAATGGCAGCTGAAAACATGAGGTGTGCTGATGGGGTCACTCGCTGGGAAAAAAAAAAATTTAAAAAGCTTGTTTTGGGGCTGCGCTTTATGATTGGAAAAACCGTGCACTGAACATAAGTCTTTCTACCTACTGTTTACACTTTTCAAATTCATTTGTTATCAGCTGTCTGAAACGCCTAATTATTCTCCTTTCTTGTCTCAGTTCAAACTGAAGTGAACGTTTCAAGCCAGACACTGAACAGTTTATACAGGATAATCCGCTTTTTAAGACTCTTCCATTATTTCTAACCTTTTCCTTAAAAGTACTTTTAGATACTTATGTCAGTCACTGAGGATAACTGCTTCAAGTGAATATGAATCAAAAAGTATGTTCAGATTATGTCCACAAGGGCTACTTCTCTGCTCATGAGAATATGACTTCTTTGTGAATGAAGATGAGTATTTGAAAGGGTACTCTTTTCTCTTGCTAAATATTTTCCGGTCAGTTGTATCTGAGACATATATACAAATATTTATGATATATAATATATACATTTATCAACTTTACACATTTGTGTGTATACACATATATACATGTGTGTAAAGTGGAATGTAAAACCCCTTTAAAAAAGGTGATATGTAAAACAACTTGCATGGTCACAAAACTGAAGAAAGCAAGTAGATCTCCTAACTTCTAGATAAGTGTGCTTTCTTCTATACTCCCTTTTTATTTTTAATTGAGGTTTAGTAGAAATTATACCATTTGACAAGAAAATTACAGGAGACCTGAAAAATCAGGTCAAATGCCCTCAAATGTCCTGTAACTTATAGGGAAGAAAATACAAAGTTAGGAGAATAAGTTTAGGTTCAATTTTGCTAATGCTGACGTTCTAGCTTATAATTTTTTTAAACTCTGATTGTAATTGACTGGTTTACTCATGAATTTGGCAAACACTGTCATTATCCAGGTATAATAACAGGTGTGTGCATCATTGCCTGAGGATTTTCCTCCACACACATCCATACAGGAGCGTTTGATTCCTTAGTTAAGGGTTGGAATAACTGACATAGAAATCAGACCAAGGAATTGAAAGGACTGACTGGATAATAAACCAAATCCAGAAGAGAGTTTGGTTTGTTTCAATGAAAGAAAACCAAGTGATTAATTAAATGAATGGGAAAATATGACTTTCCAATATATGCAGGGAATTTGAGTAGGAAAATGAAATGTTCAAATCACTTAGACAAGTAAAAACTTCGGGTGGTCTCTTTTCTAAATCTCAGAACCATGTCTAATAACATGTGCCCGAATCCATGTTTCTTTTATAAAACGCCAGCTCTCCTCAAACCTCAAAGACTTATGTGGGAACAAGGGATACAAACCCTTATACAAACTACATTTATCCTGCAGCAATCCTTCCACACAGGATATTTGCCTGGAAATGAATTTACTATATCTTACAGGCATATCCTCCAGCCAACATCAACAATGACATCAGCCACGAGGCATGTCTTAGAAAAAACCCCTTCCTACATGTATGTTAAATATTAGATATAGACATATCTCTAAGAAAAATTTTAAATGGATTAAATATGCCTTTTTCAATCTTCTATCATCACTTATCTATTTAGACTGAGAAGGCCAATCACCATATGCATCTGATGTTCATGATAAAATGTTGGACTATTTTTCAAGGGCTACAATATTTAAACTTGCCATAATTAAAAACACATAATCATGTTACTAATATGATGTTCAGTGTTGAAAATACAGAAAATTAGATAAGCAAAGAAAAGTTACCTATAATTCAGCCATGCGAATTGTACCATATTGTTTTAAAATATTCTCCTACAGTATCACTTGAATGACTGTTTAATGGTCTAAATACAAATTACCTTAATTATTTAACTAATCTATTGTCTTTAAATTTAGATTGTTGCTAATTCCCCCATTAAACACAATGGTGAGATTTACATCCCTCTCAATTTTATTCAAGTTTATTTCAACTGAAATTCTCTCTGATAGGACACTTTCCTCCCAAACCTCACTTTCCTCCCAAACCTCACGAATACTGAACATTAACATCCTTGCCAAACTTAGAACAGAATCTCCTCTTAATTGGCACTTTATATTAGTGAGGTTAAACATTTATATTCACATTACCTTGTCATTGATATCCTATTTGTTGTGGATATTGTGTTCTTGTGCTTAACTTTTTATTTTATTTTATTGAAGTATAGTTGATTTACAATTTTGTGTTAATTTCTACTATACAGTAAAGTTGTTCAGTTATACGTAGATATACATTCTTTTTCATATTCTTTTCCATTATGGTTTATCCTAGGTATTGAATATAGTTCCCTGTGCTATACAGTATTCCCCTTCTAAATAAAAAGGCGGGGTATGGGTTATGGGTTATAAGGGCTGGAATGTTAGAAAAGATTAAAAATCTTCTATCTCAATGGTGTACAAACTTTTTTTGTCTTCTTAAGCCATGAAACTTCTCCTCCAAACAAATTCTTCCTCAAAGATCTAATTCCTAAATAGATAACAGCTTGGGGACAGGGGAGGGGGTTCCATGAAGTGGCTTCTGAAGCCATTTCTGGGGGTCCCTCTACTCTAGGTAGTGGTTCAAATAAAATCAGCCTAATCCAAACACTGCCTTTTAAATTGTGCTTAATTTTTTGATTTCTAAGAACTAAGGATAAGCTAAAATTTTATCCACTTCTCAAAAATGTTATAGATATATTTTTCCATTTATTAAAAGTCTTTCTAATCTAGTTAGTCATTTTTGTTGTTCTATCAGTAAAATTATATAAAATAGATTACATAATACATATGAAATTATATAAATATTCACTCTATTTTCATCCTGTATTTTGCTTTTATTAAATTTTAACCCATCTATATTTTTGCATATATAGAAAGCTATTTTTTTCTAATAGCTCATTATTGCATCACCATTATTGAACAATCCATCCTCTTATCTGTATTAGTATGAAATGACATCTTTATAATGTGTGTATAGCTTTTTAAATTAAAACATAGAGAGATTCTTTTAGGGTCAAAATTATTCCCTGGAACACCATAAAAAATTCTCCAAAACTGGTGCTCTAGCATCCTTAAAGTATGTGAATGGACCTTCCCCAAAGTACTGATCATGAAAGTACTTAGAAACCTTTATTTATATGAGGACAAATTGTTCATCAAAGCAAACGTTGATAAATTTTAGACACATCATGTGGTTATTTCTTACATAAAATGAAATGATTCTGACACATAGAAATGAAAATGAGTGCAAACAGCCCTAAGTGCAAGGTTATTCACCAGCAGGACTTTTAATGACTAATATTGAATAACAGTTACAAAAAGACAGACATGAATTCATAAACATATTTTGGATCCCCCAAACCCAAACTGTCCTCTGGGCACCTATTTTTCTTCATTTGTTTATCTTGTGAGATATAAATTGAAATAGTACTTAATCAAGATAAAGTCCTATCACTTATTTTATCACTCATTTAAAAAGAGAAAAAAATAAAAGTATGCAGATCACACATCATTTAATAAGACATAAAGTTAGCAACCCCATTACCTTTACTCTTTGTCACAGTTACCCATACTTCCTGCAGACTTTATTCTGTGCAGTCTGTCTTTGTGGCCAATGACAAGTGAAACATGGAGGCTGATTGGTTGAAGGACATGGAAGGGTATGGATGGAAAGGGGAAGAGAAGTTCCAGTCACAGTGACACGATGATTAGAAGATGGCCAATAAAATGTCAACTTACCAGACCCAACTAAAACGAAACAAAAAAAGAAAACATGGAATAAATAAAAATAAACAGAAAATGAAACAGAAAAAGTAATAAGATTTGACTTAACAATGATCGCTCTTTTAAAATAAAATGAAGAACACATTAATATTTGGATACATGGCTCATACTGTCCATGAATGAATATTTGTTAGCATTTCCAGCATCATCATAAATCATTTAAGAAGAATAGAAATGAATCTTAAAATCTCTACTTTGATTAAATGGCAGAGCTACAATGAATGATAGCTATGAAATTATAAAACACTTTTCAATGACTTTACATTTTGCTACCAGGATTAGATAACTATATATGTAATGGGTTTAAAAGCACACTATAAATCTTAACTGCTAATGCTACATAGAATAGAAATCAAGCATCTTAATCAAAGATAAAGAAGTATTAAATCCTGTAACTCCACCATCAGATTAATTTTAAAAGGTTCATGCTGTCAATGATATTCTATTAAACCCATGCTTCTCATACTTGAATAAGCATAAGAATCACCCTAAGATCTGGTTAAAATACAGGTTATGATTGTATAGGTCAGAAGTGTGACCAGGGATTTTGCAGAACCCACGTGCTGCTGGTACAGGACCATAGGTTGAGTAGCACGGTTAAAAAAAGGTATTATATTTGAATTCTTGCATACTTTTAATTGAGAAAACACACAGGAAAAATATAAACACATTATAGAAACAGAGAAAACTTTATAACACTATCTAATAAAGTTATAATCACATTACCTGTTTTCAATGCTGAAACATTGGGTATTTTAACATAGAAAGCTCATGTATTATATATTTAAAAACTGGAAAGCAATTGTTTTGCTCTTTTAGAAACAAAGGTAATTACTGTCAAATGCAGAGCTTTTTCATAATAGCCCAGTAGACATCCACAATATATTCTACTCAAATAAATAATGTCCATGTCTTTCAGCAAGTCACAACTAATTAGACTTGATATACATTCCGGTACTTTAAATAAATGAACTATGCCAAGCACTGCTGCTGTGAAATGGTAGTTTTAAAATAGAGAGAGGAGTTCTCTTGCCTATTGTTACCACATATGCAAAATATAAAGGTAATTCAGAAGCACATTTTAACTCACACGTTCCCTTTAACGTGAGTGAAATAAATTGTCTACTTTTCACTCTAAGGTAAAAACTCTAAGCATAATTTTTCCATCACGCAGGCAAGAAAAGTTAAAAAAAGCATACTCTCATTTGCTCAGGCATAATTTTTATCATAGCATAACTATGTTATCCAGATTTGAAAACAAACAGAGGATGGGACTTGCTTACATTTCTCATCACCTTAAAGATGATGTCTTTTAAATGACAGGAAGAAATGTTCAGAAACTACAAGAGAGAGAACCTGACAACTGTAGCAACAGAACTTTGCTTTGAGAAAACAAAAAGTCATAAAATTATCTTTTGGGTAATCTGAAAATAAATTTGATCTCATTAGATTGATGCAGTTAAAATCAAGCCTTATTTGAAGTCAGGAGATCAAAGGAATGATTCCTAAATAGTTTCTAATCATGTATTTTCAGTAATTTAAAATTTCTTAAACAGTTTCAAAAATATTTAACATGTTAGAAACCAAAAAAATCACTGGGAAGCAGCTCATTTAAAATTTTAAAAAGCGCTTTTCCCTTGCCTATAGGTTTTACCAGCAATTGAACCATAGCAGTTGAATCTTTTAATTAAAATCCAGCGTGTTTAAGCATGTTAGGCCGGGCTTCCCTGGTGGCACAGTGGTTGAGAGTCCGCCTGCCGATGCAGGGGACACGGGTTCGTGCCCCGGTCCGGGAAGATCCCACATGCTGCAGGGCGGCTAGGCCCGTGAGCCTATGGCCGCTGAGCCTGTGCATCCGGAGCCTGTGCTCCGCAGCGGGAGAGGCCACAACAGTGAGAGGCCCGCGTACCACACACACAAAAAAGAATGTTAGGCTAATGCAGTTGCATATCACATCAATGACAATTGATAACTGTAAGGTTTTTCATAGTCTATTAAGGACCCTAAAACTTATCTAAAACAACATCTAACACAGAAGCTCCTAAAACATCAGAGGTTTTTGAATGATCAGAGGTATCTTGAATGATCATTTAAGCTTTTAACAACCATGATTATCAGGAAGTGATTCTTCTTATCTAAATGAAAACCTGCCCATCACAATTTCATTTGTTTGAGTTTCAGTAAACAAATACATGCCATTTATACCCTCCAAATAAAATCCTTTTTCTCATTTGAAGAAAATTATCATCCCAAAATCTCTCTTCTGGAGAATAAATGATAGAAATTTCTTTAAGTTTTTCTCAGATTTCCCCTTTCTCTGTATTTCTCTCAGGGTCAGGTCAAATGATTTTTTTTTTTTTTTTTTTCCATACAGAAAGCAGAGATCTTCTACACAACAGGCAGTGCCTATTATTGTCCGGTTAGGAAAGTCCAGAAAGAATTAGAAAAAACAAGAGTCATTTGGATCCTGTTCATTCATTATCCTCTAAAGCTCCTGGTTTACGGGCTGCTTCTCTCCCACCCTCCACATAACTCGTCTCATCTTTTTTTTCTGCTTTAAAGGCTGGGAGCACCTCTATCCCAGCTCCCCTTTCTCCCTAAGAAAGACGAAAAGCCTGTCTGTCTCTATCTCTAATAAAACAATAAAACAATAAAACGTTAGCTCTGGAAGTGACCTTAGAACTTATCAGTCTAACCCTATCTTTTTGCATGAGAAAACGGAGAACCCAAATTGTTAAATAACTTTCTCAAGGTCACAGATGACTAACCAAAGGCTGTCTTCCAGGTCTCTCGACTAAATCCATGTCTGTACAAATTTCCCCACTAGTTAATCAGTTTGGGGAGAACTATATGCAATAGGACACAGAATCTATTTGATTTTACATTTAAACTGTCATAAACTGTTTAATCTAAAATCATTACTACCTACACATAAAAATAGTTTTAAAGAATTCCTCATGACATTAAAAATCTTTAAAGAATATTTGGCTAGAGTTTTAAAAAGACATGGGAAACTAACAAGTGAGAAGAAAACAGACTTAAAGCCTCTTACAAAGTTCACCTTTTTGGGAAAAAAATGTAATGCAATCATTTCTTAAGGGTGAACCAATTTTAAGCATTTCTTGTCTTGATCTCACTATAAATTGAATAAAATACTACTCTTTTGAAGCATGAGAATAAGATCTTAACAAAAACCACTTTTTAAGGTAAATGGGTCAAATAGGAAGGTAAAAAAAACTTTAAAAAATAAATATATATTTTTAAGAGGAAAAAACCTTAATAGTTTTTCTTTTTTTTTTTTTTTAACATTGCAACATTGTGCAGATTACAATCCATCTCCAGGAACAGCTTTAAATTTCCTTATATTGGAGGGAGTTTGGAAAGGCGTGAGGGATTAGAGAATTTGCCACTAAGTTGAGTTTGTGTACAAAGCATACTGTTTTCACCTAGATTTTATTTTCTTGGGGTTGGGTGGGGGAGGAAGGGAAGTTAATCAAAGTCTAAATATATATATATATATATATATATATAAAATACATATATATAATACACATTAATTATATAATTTTATAAAACTCTGGTTCTCTTTTGAGTCTAAAAAAGAAAAAGAATAGCTTTCTTCCAAATATTTGGAGATATACAAACATTATACACTTGACTAACAGTTTTTAGAAAAAGAACTGTTCAAAAAGTTTGGGAGAATTTAGCCTCTTGCTCTCTCTCTGCCTCTCTCCGTCTCTCTCCGTCTCTCTCGTCTCTCTCACAAACACACACACACACATACACACACTTAGAATAAGAGATTTTCTTCCTCATTTGAATGTGCCATCGAAGGGCTCCAGATTATCTAATTAGTTTGAAATCTTATTCTAAGAATGTACATTGTTCAGACAATAATTTCTAGGTATAAATGAGAAGAAGCTAAGAGAAAAAAGAAATGAAAATAAGGAAGTAAGGAAGGAAAGAAGGGAGGGAGGGAGGAAAGGAGAAAGAAAAACTCATTTCTTCTATCTCCTTGTCATATTCAGGAGACATGAGTCAGAAAGATGATACATGTTTGAAAAAATTATACAGAAGCTGGAGGAAGAGGCTTTTTTTTTGGTCTGAGAAAATAAGTTAGCTGGACAGATACTTAAGAAGTCTTCACATTATGTCTAATAAATACAGGGACCAGCCAATCTTAATAACTACTTAGGCCAGAAGAGAAGTAGATAATGGGCCTAAATAATAGCACGAACGACTTAGGAAAAGTATAGAAAAGAAGCAGTTAACAGTAAAGGTCACTGAACCATGAATTGGTTGCCAACTGTGATGTCTCTAGAGGTCTTTAAAAATGGGATTTATTTCCATTTGGCCACAACAGTTTAGCTATATAACGCTGTCTGGTAAAGAAATAGAGTAGCTGACTCTTAAAGTGCTTTCTACGCTATGATTTTAAGACTCTGGAAGTTCAGAGGTAAAGCAAGACAACAGATATACCCCTCTGCTTCCAATATTTTTCCTTCAGATTATGTATACCCAAATGTATACTCTAGTAGAAAATGTCCTGGAAAATATTCTTTTCAGTCAATATTACCTAAAGTTGATGAAGTACTCTATACACATAGCTCATATGATAAATCCAGGAGATAGCAGAAAATTCCAAGAAAGTAAAATATTTGCATGATTAGCACAATATTAAAATTACAATTTTGGTATTTCCACATTGAAATCTCAATTTTTGAAGCATAGTGGCAAAAATATTGGAGTTTATCCTTACACATTAAAGTCCTGAGATTCTTCACTATTAGTAATGGGCTATACAATTATTTGTACTGTAATGACAGAAGATTTCACAGTATTTGGGTCTAAAATAATTTAAGTATTCTAAACTCATAGAATGGCCCTATAGAATATTTCATAGTTAAGCAAATTTACAAACAGTAGGACCAATCCTACTAGCAAATATCAGAGAACAGCAGCTTCCTTAAATGGGCTACAGATGAAATCACCCTGACTATGGAATTCTTCTGCTAATTCATAGATATTCATTT
The DNA here is from genome assembly GCF_949774975.1 of Lagenorhynchus albirostris. Taxonomy (NCBI): domain Eukaryota; kingdom Metazoa; phylum Chordata; class Mammalia; order Artiodactyla; family Delphinidae; genus Lagenorhynchus; species Lagenorhynchus albirostris. Next base: position 113,612,389 of record NC_083099.1, on the reverse strand, counting down.
TCATTATTAGTAGCTAAATTGCAGTGAATCCCTAAATTGATGTGATGTTTTTCATTCTCATACACAGTGCTTTTTGAACAGCAGGGCTCAGTTAACAAATCTGACAGACTAGAATTGTAAATACCACATTCCAGAAGAATATGAATGGAGTAAAGTAATGAGTTACAAGATTTTTTTGAGAAGAAACACATTTTTATTAAAACAGAGGAACACTCAAATTTTTAAGGAGTGAAGTATCTACATTTGAACTGACAAATCCCAGTCACTGTTACACCAGAGAAATTATATGCATAGATACTCATGAATGATAATATCTCTAACAATTAAAAACCCTCAAGATATTTTAATACTAGGTATGATTTCTTTTTAGGGAAAAGATTGAGTTTAACATAAAAGCCTGTCATTACATCTTTCAACTTTTCAGACATAAAAATAGAGTGATTAAGAGGCACATTTTTAGAATATATTTAATGGATACATAAAATACCATGAACTTTTCCCCTCCACTCAAATATCTCACTTTATTCTTTAGATCAGTGGCTCTGGAGACAATTCTGATTGTCACAACTGAAGGGGGCGTGTTTCCGGCACCAATAGGCAGAGGTCAGGGATGCTGATAAACATCCTACAACGCACAAGACAGCTTCCCACAGCAAAGCATGATCCAACCCAAAATGTCAATAGTGCCAGGACTGAGAAACCTTGCTATCTGCACAAAATACCTTGCACTATGCCTGACACATTACAGGTGCTCAGAAAAAGTTAATATTCTTCTTTTCCTTCTGCTTCTACAAATGTCCCCACAAGCAGTTATTAAATGGTGCAACTTAGTTAGTTGCCTGCTAACGAGTCTGAGATTGAAATGCAGCTACCCAGCAAACTATGATAATGTGTATGCCACCAGACATAGGATCTCAGGATCATAATTTTGGTGGTAATACTCCCGAAGTCAATTTAGAAAGCCAGAAATTTAGACCTTTCCTCTCCTTCTTCCGAGAGATACACAATTCATTACCAAATTCCATAGCTTTTATTTCATAACTATTTCTCCATTCCATCCACCTCTATCTCTATTGCCACCACCCTGGACAAGTTATCCACCGGCATTCACCCGAACTAATGTCTTGCTTTTTTCCATTCCAATCTCACAATTCAGCCACAATGATTAAAAATAAACTAATCTGATTATAGTACATTTTTGCTTAACACCCTTCAATATGGTCCCATTGCTCTTAAAATAGAGAGCAAAATCTCGAACATGGCCTCGTTATGTAACTCTTTGGTGTCTTCTCATATCCCTTCCCCTCCTCCACCACCCTATCTTTGCCCCGTAGATTTTCTTCTCATCCTCGAGCACATGTTGCTCCATCTTACTTCCGGTTCTGTTTATGCTGTGCCCTGGGATCCTCCCCTTTTAATTCCTACTCACCCTAGCCCTCAGCTAAAAAAAAAATACCTCTTCAAAGAGCTTCCTCTAAATTTGATACTAAATTTTATCAGAATGCTATATGTTCTCACAGCAACCTCAACTTTTCTCCTTGAGCACTTACTGTAGTTTCAAATTATACATTTGTGATTATTCTATAAATGTCTGTCTCTTAAACTAGCCTATAAGCTCCATGTGGG